>NW_026876471.1:0-194551 GCF_032173495.1 Musca vetustissima | reverse complement strand
TATGTTGCGTTACTGCACTTGTTGCTGCTATACACGTTATAATGCAGGTCGTGTCCAACAAAGTTTTCAATTGTTGCGGGCGTATCAGTTCTGTAGTGCTATTCGGCTTGATCGGTATACACTCAACAATACCACCCAATAGATCACTCAAGCCATCCGAACGTGTTCCATATTTCAAGGCCTCATAAGAACCGTGCAGTTTGGCTATGGCCTTTTCCAGCAACGAGGCCCAGTAACAATTCGACGATTGTGGTTGCAGAAATGCCAGACGACCATTTATGGTGGGTAAACGATCATCGACCAACACCTCAACCCATTCACCGCACCACCACAAACGAAAACGGAAAACACCATTGGCCTTGTCCAGAGATTGATCGGCTGGGACCACACGATAGAATAGATTGCGTAAAGAGTGCAAAACACTTAAACAGGAAACCAGCCAACGATCACCCATTTTTCCGGGTATGACATCGAAATTTTCCGACTCATTGACAAAGCAGGCATTTTTGATGTCAGCTATTTCGGAGATGCGGCGCCACTGGAAGGTGAACGGCGGGGTTTGGTAATAGAATACGGAAGTTTGCACGGCCGGGAAATCGGGATCTTCCCACAGAGTATTACGAGCACGACATTCGTTTTTAATGCGTTCATATTTTGACGTCATATTTTCTTCGTGTTGGCTTGTTTATGGTTTTCCGTCCGAAAGTAACATTAACAACGACTTTGACTACGACAACAATAACAACAACACCAACGAGCACCAAGATTGCAAGGCAAAAAAAAGTTAGCTTGTTTGGGATACAAAAAAAAAAAAAAAATTGAACTGTAGGCGTGTTTTTGACGCGTGTACGCAAAAAAAACGAACGAGCGAGCGAATTCTTTATTTTCACTTTAGAGCTCAGCCACCAATCCGATGGATAGCAATTATTTTCAACAAATCACTCTTCGACCATTAATTGCAGACTATGGCTTGTTCCATTAATTATTGTACACCACCATTCTCTATGTTTTCTATTTATCATCACTTGTCGGACAACATTTGATTCTTTCTTTCCGTGGATTCCAATTGTAGCTATTCGAATTCTTATTAGATTTTCCGATCACGTATTTTTGTGCGCAGATAGTTCTTTTTTTGGTGTTTTTTTATTTCTGTATTTTTGTTATTTTGAATGACCTTGTTTTGGGAAAATTTTTCGAGAAAACAACAAATCCGAAAATTTCACACAACCACTATTGTCAGTAGCACCACCAGTTATATTGGCTGGCTGGATGGATGGCTAGCTAGCTCGCTGGCTGGCAATACAACAAAGTGAAAGTTATAAGAAAAATAAAAATGAATGAAAAATAATAGCCCAGCCAGCACACACGCAAATAAGTTGTAGAAGACCACGAAGCGAACGACGACGGCACAATAACACACACGATAGCAACGAGCACGTCAACGTAAGAAACTAAAGCAAGTTGGAGGTTGTTGCATCGATGGTAGCCACCTGAATGGAAACATCAACCAGAAATGTTGTGGAATGTTTTAATTGTCAAATTTGTGAAGTGTTTTAAAACAGGTCCCAAACCGCATGCGCAACTGCTGAGCGCGCACAGACGGTATTGCCATTTGTTGTGAGTGGGGATTTCTTTTTGTGAATATGGCAACATTATTTGTTAAGGGGAAATATTAAAGAAATACAACCTTGGTTTGAAAGATTGATGATGGTAAATCCAAAAAGGAAGATTCTTAGACGGTGTCTACATACGGTGTATGGTCCTATACCTTCTATTTTAATAGAAAGTGGACTAGCTGGAGGAGGACCCGCCTTAAGTTTTTTTTTAATAAAAAAAAATGGAATTTAGTTGAATATTAAATAAGCAACGGTATTGACTTTGGTCATTTGAATAGCCTTTGTTGTTGTAGCACTTTACGCGGTTTATTTTTCTCTATTCAAGCTGCTTCTGCATGAATCCAGAGCCCGACTAAAGCTCCGGAATATCTGCGTGTGGTGGTTATTGATTGAGCAGACCCAGACGAGTGTACCAACGAAGATCACTGGTTGCTAGTTGACAGATACAAGATGGAACTCTTCCTAAACGTTGATCGTCGGAAACTTCGATTCGACCTGGTCACCTTGTAATCGACCGCAGGAACTCAGTGAGCGGTAATAATGACCGGGACATTCCTTTCTGCTTCCCATTGTTAAAAGTTATAGTGTCGGGTGGCCTGATGATAGAGGTGATAATAGGGAGGTCTATAATGACGGGTGTTCAAGTAATATCTTTCGTTAGACCCATTATTTATTTTTTAATTATAAAAACTGTATATTCAGTAATATAACAATTTAACCATTAACAAGTTCAAAAAAGCAGCGTTTTCGGGCAGATTCTGATGTCCAGAAATTTTATGAAAATTGTATGTTGAGTAGTATCAACATTTAACCATTAACAAGTTCAAAACTACAGTTCGGACAGAGATTCAGAAATTTTATTCCTATGTAATCGAAAACGGAGGACCCTAGCAATAAATATGAATATTAACGATTTTTTTCAGTTCATTTTGATTGTAGAAGTACCCATGATAATAAATGCCAGGGCACTCACATCTATAGGAGATTGGTGCTCACGAATTCTGGATGACTACGTGAGTGCACTGGGGACAGATAAACGACTTCGGCCATTACTACCTGCTTTAGGTCCTGTATCGAATGTTTTTGTTTTCTTCAATATTTTGCATGTTCCGTTTTGGGAAAACATAGTCACTTCATCTACGTCCACCCATTGTGCTGCCTATGCTTATAAAATGCTGTAGGATATATTTACTGTATTTTATTGCATTTCATTCATTATAAAATATTTCAGTAATATATGTATACACATTTTTTTTCAATTAAGATCTAAGAATAATTTCTTACAGTGTTATGGCTTATAACAAAATAACATGCCATACACTGCCAACTATAATATATAGTATATAAAACAGAATATATAGATAATATATAAATCTATTGAAAAAATATCTTAGCACTACACAGATTATAATATAATAAATTATATTCCATTTGATGAGCATTAATACGTCTCTCTGTTAATACTAAAGTCTGTTGTAATTTCTCATTTTCATTCTTTTGTAGAGCTGCTGCATTTGTATTGGACTTCGATGCGGTGACATTTGTTTTTTGATTAATTTCCAAGAGCATTTCTTTAATTTTTCTACGTTCGGCCTCGAAACGTTCACGCACTGTGGTAAACCATTGCAGTGAATTGAAATCACCCACCTGATTGAGCAATTTTAAAATGTATGCCAAACCAACAGCAAAACCATCATCGAACAGGACAGCTTCTTCACGATCTTTTTTGTTTATTTTTGATTTTACAGCTAGCATATATTCAACATAATTCATTATCAGTGGTGGTACAATAAGGAAGAAGTTGCGCAAATGTAAGTTGTGTGGATTACGGAAAAATGGTTGGAAGGCGTCAACGAGTAACTGAAATGGTAGGAAAACATTATTGTGAGTTACAAAAATATAAATATACAGGTTGTAGATTTTCAATTCAGGGAGGATTTAATAGGATGGTAGTAGAGTAAAGTACTGTCATCTTTGTGAAGACGTAAGAAAATTGTGGAGGAATGAAAGAAGAGAGAGAGAGGGGTGGCCTCTGTTTGATATAGATCCCATAGCAAATAAAGAAAAACGTTAGTTCCTCTGCCACTCAACTATTACTGCCACATTACATTTTTTCATCTCATCTGTCTTTTTCTACTATCGCATATACTCAAGTTGAACTTGTTGGATACAGGTCTCCGAGCATCTGCAGTCTTTCTTTTTTTACACTTCACATTTTCTTATTTATACTTACCTTAAAATAATCCGTGCTATCAGCAAAGCTATTGGCCAAATTTTGAATATTTGTTTCAAGATTTTCAGCAGCATTATGTAGAACCTCACTTAACTGTTGACCCTTACATTTCTCAACAAATTGTAGATTTTCATCAAATTTGGGTAAATATAAACTGGCACTATAGTTGGCATGTATGCTACCGGAACGTATCAAACGTATGTAACCCATGGCATTGCCTGAAACCCAAAATAATTACAATATATCTTTAAGAACCAAACAAAAAATCATCCACTTACCAACATGCGTTATAACTTTACGAAACAAATCCATATATGTCTGACCATCCTTGGCCAAACCCAACTTCCTTATATCCTTATTGAAAGCATCTGCTCTTTCGTATGAATACAAAGGATATTTATCCTGTTGTTTGCATTCGGCAAATGCTCGCAACTCCTTCATCAGCCTAGATTTGATTTGTTCATCGTAAAGAAATTGTGAAAATGTATAAAATTTCTGTCTTAAAAATTGATATGTAAAATTAACCGTGGTATTTATGACACCAGTACCGTGGGTACGTAACGAATTGGCCACATGTCGTATACCAATTGTATCCAAATGTTTATTATTACTATGTTGTTCCACGAAGATTTGTGAATTCATATTGTAGACATAGACACTGACGAAAACATGAATTTTACGCATAATTTCCAAAATATCAATACCCTGTTCCAGTGTCTGATTGGGTAAATAATCTTCTACGGGATTTAAGAGTAGACGATTATTGGCCAAATGTCTCATTTGTTCATAGGTTTTCCAATCATGCAGTGAGATGGTGGTAAGATTATAAAACATTGCACTTAAATAGTTTTCAATGTGATCTTTCAATATTAAATAGTTGCCATTAACTTCGACGGGACAAATATTTATCAATTCTTTGTAATCATTAATGCCCTGATCAAAAGGATTCATTTTTTCCACCTGCAAGTTGGCATGTACTTCTAAACGTAAAAATATTTCGATTTGAGCACAAAGTTTGCTAATGATTTCGGAGCGTAAACTTTCGAAATGGGATTTTTGTAATTCCTGTGATAGCTGGGAATTATGGAATTGTAGCAGATTCAGGCGATCATTGCATTCGGTGGAAGCTTGAACAAGGTACTGCCAAAAATAAGAATAGAAACAACTTTATATATATACATATTGTTCGATCAATTTATACCTACCTGAAATGAATGAAAATCCAGTCTTTTATCCACCACCTGTTTCAGATATGCTCTCAATATCGACTGATGCCAATACAAAAATGATGTATCACAAATATCTTTGATGTGTTGTTGAAAATCTCCAATCATTTCGATACGTTGTATCAGCAGGCGAAAACGTTCAAATTGTTCGTGATTTAAAAATTTACTACCGCTACCATTACAGGCTACATCGAATGCCAATTTTGCAACTAATATACGAATTTTACTCGGTGGACCAAGTAAGCAGCGTTCAGCTATTTTTATACCGGACAAAGCATCAACACCCTTTTCCTTTAATTTCGACGACAGCAATTTCTTTTTCCATGCATTCAACAAATGTAATAATTTATATTGAAAATATTGTGAAATACAATGGATAATTTTACTTATATTTGTGGTGTGGTTGTTAAATGTCAGCTGTATCATTTTTAACATTTCCAATAGTTTACAGACGACCATCAATGATTGTTTGGTCATGGGTATTTGGAGGTGTTCATGACAACTGACAATGCCTTTGATCATATAACTTAAATGTCCCGCCATGCGTACACCTTCCATTAACATTTGTGCCAATTCTTTGAATTGTTCGATACGCAATTCGAATGGTCCCAAACTTAAGGCTTTATTTATTTTCAATGTCCACAGCGTGATATCACCACAATATATGCGGCAATCTTTACTTAACTTTGTGGGTGCATGTAATTGTAAAAACAGTTGCTGTTGTTTCTTTAAATCAATTAGGTTTTTTCCATGTGTCTTTATCAATGAATAGGCATTTCTCGTTAGGAAAGCTGTTGATGACCATGCGATATTACCAATTAACATAATTGCAGGATATTTGGTATTCACTTCAAATAAATGTTTTATACATTTTCCATCAACTTGGCCACAAAAGTCATGAAACACAACACAAAAGGCATTTATCCGTATAATGGAATGAGTATCGGTAAAGGTATTTAATTCACTTGGATTTGTTTTATCGATTTCATTTAATTGTTGTTTTAAATATTCATTAAATTGTTTGGTTAATTGTCCCATACCACGGGAACCGATTTTCTCCTTTAAACTGAATGTTGTGTCAAGGAAGTGCTGTAAGGCAAAGGAAATAGATTGGAGGATTAGTAAAAATAAATTCATGTTGAAATACCTATAAATATAAGGAATTTTTGGCTAAATGACGACCGATATTTGTCATTCTTTTCGAGACGTTCTTCGACGTAAGAGCAAGTGAATTATGGCACAACGAACCTAGGTGCAATGTGTGAAGATCCATTTGACTAACTCTGTTAGCCAAAAGAACAAAATCGAACTAACTAGAATCTGACCGAAGCCATGACCAAGTACTATATCAGGGTCTTTACCAAATGAGCGATTATGTTACGGACTACTTCAGAATTTGTGAGGACGAGACGACATCTGTCCCTGTTTGGTTCTGACCTGCAGTCGACGTAGACTAGTGGGTGTTCACTTTCCGTCACATCTAACCCTCTACTCTATTATGGAGGTTGCATTAATCTGCAGCATCATCAGAAATGATCACAATGGACCGAAATGTTTTTAAACTACAATTTCGTTGATTGTTCGACACTTTCAATTTGTCGGTCAGACACCGATTTCGGAGATATAATATTGGTTTATTTGAGCTATCCTTGGGTTTCAGGTGTCTTTCGACAATCAAACATTCATCGTTTAGATAGGGGGAGACTGCGAAACAGGATGAATATCCTAGTCCCACAATTACATACTACATAAAACTTCATGATAGGTTGTTGTAGAATAGAAGCTCTGAGGGCGGCATTCATTCCGTGTTCGTTCAGCAAAGATGACAGGTCTGAATACTTCTCTGACAGGTCTGAATACTTCTCTATTGCGTAACACCAGTATTCGCAGACCACACTGGAAGCGCATAGCCACAGACCGACCTATCGCTTTGTAAAAGGTTTCCTTATCTGCGCCCCAAGTGCTGTCGGCAAGCGGCTTGAGGACCTTGTTCCTACTTTTCAACTTATCGCAGATAGCTGTGGTTTGCGCGGACGATTTGAATATGCTGTCGAATGTGACCCCGAGTATTTTGGTGTAGTTGGTGGTCGGAATTGTGTGCCCCTCGACCTGCATTCTTATCTCGCTTCTCCGCAGTCCATGTGGTGAATAGTGTGGCCTCGCGTGAAAGAAGATTGTTAACTCGGCGAGATAGGCGTTCAACCTCACACAAATGTCCTCAACAATAGGACCTGACGCCATGTTCGTACAATCATCTGCATATGTAACGATCTAGATGACGTCCGGAGGGCGTGAAATACCGGAAAGGTAGATGTTAAACAGTTCCGGAGATATCACTCCCTGCTTCACTCTACGGGGTTTGTACCACTAGTTTCGGAACTCCACGTGCGACTGGCGTCCACACATATAGTTGAACCTTTCAAACTCGGTCGGAGGGAAGTGCTCTCGATGTCCTCAAATAGTGTGGCATGATTGACAGTATCAAAGGCTTTTGATAGATCAAGCGTTACCAACACTGTTCTATCGCACGGCCGGTTCTGGATAAGTTCTCGACTTATATGTGTGGAGATGGCGTGCAACGCTGTTGTTGTGCTGTGTTGCTTACGGAAGCCATGTTGCAACAGGATAGCTTTCCCTAATGCTGGGGAGGAGTAATGCCTCAAGGATCTTCGATATTGGTGACAAAAGTGTAATCGGCCTGTAATCGGCTTCAGTAGCGGGTCCACCCTGCTCATTGTGCAGGCTTCGGGAACGACGAGGGTAGCTATCTACAAATTGAGGACTTTGATCAAATACTCGACTCCTGGCTCGTCCAGCTGTTTCAGCATATACATGGATATTCCGTCAGGCCCAACGCTTTGGATGACGTAAATCTGTGGGTTTGTTTGGTCAGTAGAACAAATCTGCATTGTTGTGTGTAGACTACAGACAGGTTGGGCCTTGATCTGTTACGCAAGGTAACAGTTTCGTAAATTGCTCCACTCGCACCCAGCTTTTTGTAAGCCAAAATACTACTTCGATCTCCGAGTGGGGTAAAAGTCCATATAATCCTTAGTCCTGATTTATATTAGGCGAGTTTACTTGCGGCAATTATTATCGTTCCCTTTTGAACTTGCTTCATGCGTCTATACAAGGCAATTCGGTTTCGAAAATATTTCTTTTTTCATTTAATGTCAATAGTTTTTTCACATTTAAATAAACATAAAATGTAAACAAATACGAAATACACAATACGAATTGCCAGAAAATTGTCGGTACGTCTTGATTTAGATTAGGCGAGTTTACTTGCGGCAAGTCTTTGTTTGTAGGAGAGATGGGCAAGGGGAATAGAAATGGAAAAAAATTGCTCGTACCGACAATTTTCTGGCAATTCGTTTTGTGTATTTCGTATTTTTTGACATTTTATATTTACATATTTAAATGTGAAAAAACTATTTGAAACAAATAAAAAAACAATTTTTTTGAAACCGAATTGCCTTGTATAGATGCATGAAGCAAGTTCAAAAGAGAACGATAAGAATTGCCGCAAGTAAACTCGCCTAATCTAAATCAAGACTACGAGAAACTTTTTCCATTTCTATACCCCTTGCCCCTCTCCTACAGCCAAAGACTTGCCGCAAGTAAACTCGCCTAATCTAAATTGGGACTTAATAACTATCAATACTTACCCGAAATATATTGCCACTGAATATAAATTCCAGTTCATGTAAACAGGTCTGTAGGCCACTCAGTTCAGCACTGGTACAATTTTCCCATTGGGTTTGGCTATTTGATAATGTGTCCACTGTCTTCTTATATACTGGCCAATAGCGGGTAAAACTTGAACGTAACAAAATCTCATCGAATATGAGAATGGTATGAAACAGTGAAGACAAATATTCACAAATGTGCTAAGAAAAAGAAAAATACATTTAATTATTATTCAAAATAGCGAAAACTCAAAACCTACCGTTAATTTGATATTCACAGTGCTAACTTTATTTTCACTATCCAAAATGGCACCGCATTGATGCAATAGATTATTGCCCAATACAATGCAACGTTGCAGTAGGAAATTAATTTTACACAAGAACTCCATAGATTCACTCATTTGCAGGAGAACATTACTATGCGTTAAACTATTATTTTGCTTGGACATATCAATATTGTTATCCTCGCCCGAGGCATTGGCGGCATTTTGAATTGTCAACAATAGTTCTTCATCCTTATAGAGAAGTTTCATTTGCATTGCCTTTGCTTCATTATTGATATAATCGATTTCGGAACATAAATGACCAACGGTCAAAAGGATTTTGTTTAGTACCCTCTCGGATTCTAATAATTTCACCAATGACAATTCTTCATTATTTGCAGCATAATTAATTTGAACCACTGATTGCTTTAGCAGTGGTTTTTCTTTGACACTATGTTTGTTCTTCTTGATAAGGGTTTTCAGCTTCTTATCATGTTCCTCCAAAAAGATACCATAGTTCTTTAATTGTTCCTCGGCCGATGTAACTAAGATAAAGGAAAGAAAGATTTCTTAATTATAGGAATTTACTATATTTGCTGGAATACTTACTTATAGTACTTTGATCCATGGCTGCTTAATGTTCCAATATTTACATTCCAATATCAATGGGAATTTTTTTAAGTTTTGCCGTTCGGGAAGGAATTAGGGTTATATTCAATCTAAAATTCAATAGGAGAAAAATAATGGAACGTCCTAGAGCTCAATAACCGCCGTCAAATGTTATATCCTAGTGTCCAATGGTAAACGTTAATCCAATCCACTTCTTGCGTTAAGTTGAGTCAATCAAACCTCCTTTAAACGAAGGAATCAATTAAAATAAAAAACGTTCCATATGATACGAATATGAGAAGAAAGGAGAGAATGACTGATAAAACAAAGATCATAACAAAATGGGGTGGAGGCAGGAAATGTTTACGAAAAGTGTATGGTATAAAGGCGATATCATCCATGTTTAGAAAGAGACGATGAGAGGCAAAGAGAAAATCAAACAGCTGATAAATTCTCCTCACAAAATAGGGAGACATAAGTCGATGTACGACTAATCGATTATTATTGAGCATGTTTCCGTACAATAACATTTTTAAAAATTAATAACGGAAAATAATTAGTAGATTATTTAATGGTGGGCACACTATTGGTCTGTTCCAGTACTTTACTAATAGTAAAGCTAGTAAAAGGGAAACATATCAAAATTGCTCTCAGAGTACAAAAAAAGTTCAAAAGTTCGGGAATGCAAATCTATTAATGGTGTTTCTACACGATATGTATTTTACATATGTACTGTCACTTTTTCATCCATATGTAATTCCTTATGTGTGTCAAAATTAGCAGCGTACACAAAACATTTATTTTTTGTGTTCAAATTGGCATATGTATTTTACATATGACATAACCTATAAACAAAAAAACACTTTTATTTTTTTCTTAAATCAACATCTTTTTTTTATTAAAAACCTACAAACGAAATAATAATTTGTAATCGTTGCCTTTTCATACTTTTCTTTGACTTGCCATTGAAATATTTTCTTCCAACAATGTCTTTCATTCAAACAGCTGATTTCTTTATGTTTCACATACGAAAATAGAGCGCGTCCTATTCGGAAAAAATACATATGTAATTGTATATCATTTTGACACATTGAAATTTCCGTATGTTTCACATGACGAGTTCGATTTCCATATATAAAAAAGTGACAGCACATATGTAAAATACATATCGTGTAAAAACACCATAAATATGCCAAAATTTCAGAGTTCAGGAACGGTTTTTGACATGGTATAATAAAAGATAATGCCATGTTCTGACGGGCATTCGAACAACGTAGTTCGCTCTCAGAATTACGTACATGAATTAACCCGTTCATACAACACTACTCCTAATTCATGTCATCAGAGTTTTTTATTTCAAACTTTTTGTTTCTTGTTTTACACCAAAATTCTAACATATTTGCATGAATCACATATGGATTTGAATAGAAAAATTAATTGTCTTTCTCCTGACTATATTAAGAACCCATATCTATTTACTTTTAATTCATGTTTTCCATTTTTCTGAAAATATTGTTGTTTTCATACATTTTTATATTTTCTAAATTCAAATGTCACATATAAAAGTTTGGAGAATTTTTTATTTGAGTGTCCCCAAATTTGTTTCTTGTTTTGTACGATAATTAGAACCATGGGGAAAGAAATTCACATTGCATTATGTAGATAACAAAATTTACATCCTGCTGCATATATAAAAACTAGACAATTTTTTACTTTTCATTCATCATTTTCAATATTACTAAAAAAGATTGAAAATTTTATAAATATTTTCAAGCTGTCAAAATTAATTTATTTTCGATAAATGCTCTCAGTTGTTAGGGATGGGACAAATTTCTTGGTGATTCAGAGAGTGATTCGAATTGAACAACGTACAAAAGTCGGGGTTCGCTCAGACAATTTTGTATGGGGAACTAAGTAATTACTTCATAATTAAGGGTCGAACAACGAATGAGAGAGCGAACAACGCTCGTCTGTACATGGCATAACAGCAAGTGTTGTTGTACAAAAAACGATACAACAACCACATGGAAATTTGTTGTTGTAAGTTCTACTAGTGTCAACTCATTTGACAGAAAAATGTAAAAAAACAAACCAATTATCAAATTATTTTTATTTTGAAAATTAAATATTTTCGAATCTTCAAAATAAAAATTAAGAAACATAATTGAAAATCTATCAAATTTATATTTCTATCGCTTCCACATCTTTCCTTTAATTGAGCCATTGCCATATATATGTGTAACACATATGAAAATGCTCGGAATAACGAGTTATTCCTTCAAGAAAGATTTGCTTCCTCAAACTTTCCCAGCAGGCAGATTGAGTAAATTGAATACGGGAGTACATCAATAAAGAACAATTTCAAATTGCGTTCCCAATTTTCCTGTTGGGTGATTTTTAAAAACATAATTTGTCAAATTCATATTGACACTAGTATTACGTTGGAATCAAATCAGCTGGGATTTTGTTACCTTTTATAATTTTACCATGGGTTTTTGAGTAAAAAGTTGCACAACTTGTAAAATTAGTAATTTTTTTTAGTTTCTAGAACGGAACTTATGACTTTTGAATGACATTCTTTGCCATATTCTCATGTTCGTTATTCATCAAGCAACCACAAAAATATTTATGGTTTTTGGACAGCCAGTAATCGATAAAAAGAGTTGACAAACCAATATGATAGTTGGTCTGTTCCCGTACTGCTAGAATCTACAATTTTTTACTACGATAACCCTTTTTCCCCTTATGATATCGGAAAAAATAGAAAAACTCGTAGATTCTTGCTGTACGGGAACAGACCAAGTGTGTACCATGGTACAATTATATAAGGTAACAAAACTACAACAAATACATTTCAGCAGCAACCACTTAGAAAAAAGTTATTGTATGTAACATTGCCCTGATGGAAATGTGGGGTGTTTGTCTAATATTATGGCGACATATCTCCATATGTATTTTCAACAACTAGTTTGTTCCCGTACTGCAAGAATCTACTAGTTTTTACTATTTTCTTCGATATCGTAAAGGAAAAACAGTTATCGTAGTAACAAATAGTAGATTCTTGTAGTACGGGAACAGACAAAACTTGTCTTCGTATCATGTAATAAGAAGAAGCATTTGCTATTTTAACAGCCAACTGAGCATGATTAGGCTTCTTCTTATTTTTGTTTAGACTATCCAAATTGTTGAGAATCTGTTAAGATATAGGTATACCTCCCATATACAAGATGGTGCGCCTAAGACCCGACTTTTTTCCCAATTAAGGCGAAATTTTCCATTGGCTATCGAATATTTCTACAATGACTTCATGCGATACAGGCTTGGGATGGGAATAATTTGGATTTTGTTAAAATCGTCTCAAATATTGAAATATTTATACCCTTCACCACACTGTGGTACAGGGTATTATGTCTTTGTGCATATGTTTGTAACAGGCAAAAATAATCGAGATAGACCCATGGTTCCTTTTGAGAATATGCATAGAATCACTTTCTAAGTCGATTTATGCATGATCGTCCGTCCGTCTGTCTGTCCATGTTAAATTGTAAACAAAGTACAGGTCGCATTATTATCCGAATTGGATGTAATTTCGCATAGGTCACTTATTCGGCCCAAGGACGAACCCTATTGAAATTGGAAAAAATCGGTTCAGATTTAGATATAGCTCCCATATATATATTTAACCGATTTAATGTAAACGGTCCCTATATATCTTTTGATTTGCACGAAATTTGGTACAGGCTAATCATTTAGGCCTATAATGATGTCTGCCAAGTTTCGTGAAAATCGGTCCAGATTTAGATATAGCTCCTATATATAGTTTCGTCCGATTTCATGTAAATGGTGCCCCAAAGTCCCTATATATCTTTTGTTTTGCACGAAATTTGGCATAACGTACTGAATTAAGCCTAGAGTGATGTCGGCCAAGTTTCGAGAAAATCGGTCCAGATTTAGATATAGCTCCCATATATAGTTTCGTCCGATTTCATGTAATTGGTGCCCCAAAGTCCCTATTTATCTTTCGATTTGCACGAAATTTGGCATAACGTACTAAATTGAGTCTAGAATGATGTCTGCCAAGTTTCGTGAAAATCGGTACAGATTTAGATATAGGTCCCATATATAGTTCCTTCGATTTCATGTGAATGGTGCACCACATATATCTTGCGATTTGCACGAAAATTAGATATAGCTCCCTTTTATTATAGATTGATTTTAAGTAATTGACGCACCAAGGAACCAATAGGAACAAAACGTTCTGAAATTAGTATAACCTAACCTGTGTGTGTGACAAGTTTGTTTGAAATCGCTTAATATTTGCATAGAGCTCCCATATATATTTTCGCCCGATTTCAAGTAAATTGGGCATCAAACTCCTCATGTTAGTCAGTTTGACATCAAATTTTGCACAACGTACAAAATTGAGCATAGAATTATGTAGTTGCGTTTTCTAGAAGTACAGACATAGCCCAACGGATGACCTATTTATGTTTGTTTGAAGTCGATTTACATACTTTATGGATAGATCTACGTAGATTCACATTTAGATAAATATCACATATTTTATTTCATCCAATTTCATGCTAATAGTCCTGTTTAATATACCCATAGTGGTGAAGGGTATCATATAGTCGGCGACTTTACTACTTTCCTTACTGGTTGAAGAAAATACATAGCTTTTGTCCGATTTTAAAATGTATAAGTATCGTTTGTAAGTTTATAAACTATTGACTTACTACTGACCGTGTCCATATATGTGACGCTGGGTATATACATATCGAAAAACTACTGACGTTAAATGTCAATAGTAACAAGTGAAAAAGGCGTTAAGTTCGACCGGGCCGAACTTTGGATACCCTCCACCATAGTTACACTGATAGTTACTTGAAATGAAAATATGGGGAACATACCACCACGTATACCTATACCAACAATTATTGTTGTAAACCATAATGTATACCAAATACAAATTCCAGCAATTTTTAATGGAGATTTGTCCTAAAATCGCAAAACACCCAAAATGTGGACCGATTTTGTCGATGTGAGGCCATCACCAACGTACAAATGATTTTATTTGGGAGGTGGGGTGGAAGCTGCTGGTTTAATATGGATATTGTCATAGACGAAAAACATTTCTATGTGTTGGTTGCTGGAGGCTATTACATCGTGCAGGAAATACCTTACAGTTGGAGTTGTAATTATTTGAGCTTCTATGCAAAATTAAGGACTTATATATATAGCTGTATTTCTAACCAAACATTTTGGCATCACAATACCTTCCTTCACGCTATATATTAAAAATACCGAAAATGGATAGGTATCACAATGTGGGGGATAGGCGTAACTGGGGGCCCATATATTATATATCATTCTCGAACCTGGCCGTTCTAGTTTTTTACCTCAGTATCCAACGAAGGTAGAATGATCAAAACAGATGGCTAAATCGTCATAGAATTCCATATTTCGAATACAGAATATATACACTACTATGGTGGATAAGCCCAAAACGAGGTAAAAATAAGATAACTATTGTAATATAAAAATGGGTTGTAAGGGGACTACCCCAAAAAGGGTGCGAATATTAATAGTTTTTGGTAGGGAGTTTTGTTACCATATACGACCACAAAATTCTAAATTACAGCGAATTCGGTTGAAAAACGCGCTCAAGAACCCAAAAATACCGCAATTGGGGGTACCCTTATATGGGGGCTATCCGAAAAAAAGGACCTATATTCATAATTTTTCGTGGAGAATTTTGGTATCTATTAAGAACTCAAAATACTAAATTACAGTTAATTCGGTGGAAAAATATGATCAAAACCCCCAATATACTGCAAATTAGAGGGTACCGTTATATGGGGGCTACCAGAAAAAATTGACCTATATTTATAATTTTTTGTGGAGAAATTTGGAACCCAATAAGAACCCATTGTAGCAAATTTCGGCGAATTCGGTTGAAAAACGTGCTCAAGAACCGCAAAGCACCGAAAATTAGGAGGTACCTGCCTGCAGTCAAAAGACAACCCTATACAAAATTTCAGCACCATATCTCGATTCCTTCAGAAGATAGCGTGAAGGGTATAAAAAGAATTGTGTTGGGTATAATCGGGCAATAGTATTTGGGAGAAAGTCAATAGTAAGTTAAGGGCTAATTTTTCACCAAATCCGTCGCGTTATGTGATATCGAAAATACAACCACCACAAGGAAACGTTAACACTAACGTTTGAAGTTGATGTGCGTTGCGCTTCAGAGTTAAATATATTTTAACTCTTTCCGTGCGTTAAAGCGATAACAAAAAACGCTCAACACGAATATACTGCTTAGCCCTTCAATTGAACCTTTCATATGTAGAGGTAACTTATGCAAAGGTAGCAGTGAAAATTTCAATTTTTAATAGCAAAATGATTTGAGCTTCAAATGTTCCCATTAGGAAATTGAAGTAAATTGTAAACCAAATGGGCTACAAACTTATATTGATCAAGATGTAAATTTGGGTATTACAACTTATATTTATAGGTTTTAGAGGCATGGAACTTCAAAATATTAATAAACATACTATCCGCGCATTTCGAAGGATAACATTTTCATTTAAATTTTGAAGGCTGAATGTTGTCAGAAGTAAATTTATGAAAAAATAGATATATGGGATTTCATGAGACTACCTTTTATAATTATGCCATGAATCAAACCAAAAACTAGACTGATATTTTTAACTTTTTGTGGTTTTGTTATTTTAGGAATTTAACATAAACTCTCCAAAATTTGGACCGATATTGATAATTTTTGTTGGGTGGAAAACGTGTCTTATAACCTAAAAAAGGTAATTTAGAGGGTACCGTTATATCGGGGATATCCCTGAACATAGGCCAATATTTGGTCTGTTCCCGTATTGCAAAAATCTAATAGATTTTATTATTTTCTTCGATATCATAAAAGAATTTTCATTATCGTCGTAAAAAGTAGTAGATTCTTGCAGCACTGGAACAGACCCATTGAATCACCTGGAAGAAATATTTGCAACTCAATGAATGGTTGGTAACAGTCTCAGAATCCATAAAATACAGAAATATTAAGATTTTTCACCAAACTACAATTTTACAAATATTTTTGAAAAAAAAAAATATCTAATTTAAGAACATTAAACGGCATTTACATAATAACTTTTAGATTGAGAAAATATTTGGCGTTATCATTATATGAGGGCTATGTCTAATTAATGACCGATATATGTCAATTTCGAACCCAATATTTTAGTTTTGCATCTCAATTCTTTCCTTCAGGAGGTAACATTACATGGAGGAGATGCCTAAATGCCTACCGATATATTTCATTATCGTCAGGGTCGAGTTTTTTATAACGATATCTTTAGGTGGAATGATTACAACAGATGGCTAAATCATTTTAGAATTCCGCACTTTGAAGGGTAAAAACTGACTATGCCGAGTAACGACTATCCCCATTACTGTGGCAGAATACGCCTATGAGGGGACAACCCCAACACAAGGAACACATTTGCTAACTATTTTAATAAGAAAGGGGGTTATGTGGGGACTACCTCTAAAAGGGGGTGAATATTAATATTTTTGGTAGGGAGATTTGTTACCATATACGACTACAAAATACCAATTACAGCGAATTCGGTTAAAAAACGCGTTCAAGAACCTTATATAACCGAAAATTTTCAGTGGAGATATTTAGTACACAATAAGAACGCAATGTACCAAATTTCAGGGAATACAGTTGAAAACGCGTTCAAGAACACCATCTTCGAACTTGACCTGGCCTGCCTGCAGACAAAAGGTCATTCTATGAAAAATTTTGGCTATGTATCCATACTATGGTGGAGGGTATCATTACAGACAATAAGGATCAGCGTAACCGTTGTGCCACCAAAGTATCAATTTTTATACTTTTTTCGGTCTTGCCATCTTGTGCCATCTTTATTTTGATACCAAATGTGCCACTTTTTGAAATTTTGTGCAACTTCTTCCTATATTTTGCCACTTTGTTTTAAAATGCTCGTACACGAAGATATTTACTAAGGAAATATTCATGTGCGCCATTTTTCAATTGGTTTTATTGAAATTGTCTATTAGAATGTTTACATCCTGTGGTACAGGGAAATTTGGGACTTTGAGTTCTTATTGGGTAGCAAATGTCCCCACCTAAAATTAAAAATATAGGTTAATTTTTTCGGGTACCCCCAATCTACACAAAAAATATAAACATAGGTCCACTTTTTCTGATAGCCCCCATATAAGGGTACCCTCAAATTTTCGGTATTTTGAAGTTCTTGAGTGCGTTTTTCCACAGAATTCTCTGAAATTTGTTACTTTGAGTTCTTAATGGGTAGCAAATGTTCCCACCAAAAATTATAAATATAGGTTCATTTTTCCGGATATCCCCCATATAAGGGTACCCCCAATTTTCGTTATTTTGGGGATCTTGAGCGCGTTTTTGAACCGAATTCGCTGAAATTTGGTACATTTGGTTCTTTTTAATTACATTTGGTTATTATTACCAAATATCTACACAAAAAATTATAAACATAGGTCTACTTTTTCTGATAGCGCCCATATAAGGGTACACCCACTTTTCAGTATTTTGGGGATATTGAGCGCGTTTTTCAACCGAATTCGCTGAAATTTGGTACATTGGGTTCTTATTTGGTGTCAAATATCTAAACTAAAAATTATAAACATCGGTCCACTTTTTCTGATAGCCCCCAATTTTCGGTATTTAGGGGTTCTTGAGCGTTTTTTCAACCGAATTCGCTGCTATTTTGTAGTCGTATATGGTAAAAAATCTCCCTACCAAAAATTATTAATATTCACCCCATTTTAGGGGTAGTCCCCATATAACCCCATTTTTATACCCTCCACCATAGTATGGAAATAATCATTTCCGACCCTATAAAGTATATATATTCTTGATCAGCGTAAAATTCTATGACGATATAGCCATGTCCGTCTGTCCGTCTGTCTGTTGTAATCACTCTAGCGTCTAAACGAATGGAGATAGATCGCCAAAATTTTGCATAAAGTCGTCTTTTGTCTGCAGGCAGGTCAAGTTCGAAGATGGGCTATATCGGTCCACGTTTAGCCATAGCTCCCATATAAGGGTACCCCCAATTTTCGGTATTTTGAGGTTCTTGAGCGTGTTTTTCAAACGAATTCGCTGAAATTTGCTACATTGGGTTATTATTGGGTACTAAATCTCCCAACTAAAAATTATAAATATAGGTCCATTTTTTCGGATAGCCCCCATATAAGGATACCCCCCATTTTCGGTATTTTGGGGTTCTTGAGCGCGTTTTTTAACCGAGTACGCTGAAATTTGGTACATTGGGTTCCTATTGGGTACCAAATCTCTCCACAAAAAAATATAAATATAGGTCCATGTTTTCGGATAGCCCCCATATAAGGGTACCCCCAATTTTCGGTATTTTGGGGTTCTTGAGCGGGTATTTCAACCGAATTTGCTGCAATTCGGTATTTTGTAGTCGTATATGGTAACAAATTGCCCTACCAACAATTATTAATATTCGACCCATTTTTGGGGTAGTCCCTATATAACCCCCTTTTTTATATTAAATTAGTTATCTGATTTGTGCCGCGTTTCGAGTTTGGTTCCAAGACCCTGTAGTAATCATTCACCTGCGGAGGATAGCTATAGCGGAGGATCTGCAAGGCTGAGGCTATAATTATCCATTAAAAACTTCTGAAGGTCTGTTAGGATTCATCTGTTGAATATACCCAAAGTAGTGAAGGGTATCATATAGTCGGCCCCGTCCGACTTTACTACTTTCCTTACTGGATTATATTAAAATAGATAACTGATTTGTTCCGGTTTTTGGGGTTACCTCCATATACCCTAATTCCACCATAGTAGGGGGAATATGCTTTACTCGCAATTTTCCGTTTATACCGTACATATGATGATTTAGTCGATTCATCCATCTGTTGTAATCATTCGTCCTTTGTTCGAGAATGACTATATCAGCCCGCTTTTGGGCATAGTCCCTATGTAAAACCAATCGGCTTAAATTTGGGTCTTTGGTGCACTATTTACCTAAAATTGGACGAAACTATACTTTTCGTACCGTTAAAGTTCATATTTCCAAAACCCACGCCTACACACCAACAACAACCTACACTCATAATTTCAACCTCCTAGCTTCACTCACTCACTTATCACTAAGCTCATTTATATATTAAAATTTTATACGGCATTCTCGATTTAATTTATTACGATGTGGGAAAAATGCATTTCACTTCAGTAATTTTCGCTGAGAATCACATCGAACCGTTCCGATTCGCAGTTGAACCATACATATGAGTAGTGTGTAATTAAATATGGCCGTAAATTTGGATTAGGTCTTAATTCGGATTAGGCCTTAATCGGAAGTCAGTGACCCTTAATCCGGGGTCACTGACCTTTAATCCGGATTAAGGCTTAAGCCAGGGTCAATGAACCTTAATCCGGATTAAGCCTTAATACGGGGTCAATGACCCTTAATCCCGGATAAATGATTCTTAATCCGGGATAAATGACTCTTAAGCCGGAGTAAACCTTAATCAGGTGTCAATGGACATTAATCCGGGGCCAATAACCCTTAATCCGGATTAAGCCTTAATCCGGGATAAATGACCCTTAATTCGCTATAAATAACTCTTAATCTGGATTAAACATTAATCCGGTGTCAATGGACATTAATCCGAGCCAATGACATTTAATCCGGATTAAGGGTTCAATGACCCTTAAGCCTTAATCCAAGGTCAATGACCCTTAATCCGGGATAAATGACTCTTAATCCGGATTAAACCTTAATCCGGGGATACTGACCCTTAATCCGGGGTTACTGACCCTTAATACTTATTAAGCCTTAATCAGGGTTCAATGACCCTTAATCCGGATTCGGGGTCAATGACCCTTAATCCGGGATAAATGACTCTTAATCCGGGATAAATGACTCTTAATCCGAATTAACCCTTAATCCGGGGTTACTGACCCTTAATCCATATTAAGTCTTAATCAGGGTTCAATGAACCTTAATCCGGATTAAGCCTTAATCCAGGATAAATGACTCTTAATCCGTGATAAATGACTCTTAATCCGGATTAAAACTTAATCTGGGTTCAATGACCCTTAATCCATATTAAGCCTTAATCAGGGTTCAATGACCCTTAATCCGGAACGAATTTGAACTAAGTTTGGAAGAAATAATAAGATGGGCAAAGTTTGGTCCAAAGAAATATGGGGTCTAGAACCAATATTTCGATGGCGCACATTTTCACCGTTTTAAAGTGCATACTTCCTCATTAGCCATAAGGCTGAGGGTATAATTATCCATTAAAAATTTCTGAAATTTGTATTATGGTTTACATAATCCGTTTTTAAAAATGTCGGTATATGTTTACATTTTGGTGAGTTCCCTATATTTTCATTTCTAGTACCTGTCAGTATATCTATGGTGGAGGGTATCCAAAGTTCGGCCCGGCCGAACTTAACGCTTTTTCACTTGTTTATATTAAAATAGTTAGCTAATTTGTTCCGTGTGTTGAGGTTATCCTCATATAGCTTTATTCCACCATAGAATGGGGGATATTCTGTAGACGAAATTTTCAGTTCATACCCTGCATAGTATGGAATTCTAAAACAGTAGTGTTGGCGGTTTATTTGGGATACCATTTGTATTTTGTTTTTGCAAAATAATCAGGCTGAATCCCAGTTTGTTGTTTTTTATAAAAAACAACTATTTATTAGTGGGGAATGTATGGCATTGTTTGCCGAGGGGCAAGGCAGGGAAGACTATAGTTTCGGATCACGCCACTGATCCTCATCAGTTCCCTTAGTTTTTTGTTGGGATATTCTCCCCAGAAGCTATTGCTTCTATACAAAAAACCTTTCGTACCCAAATGTCTCTTGTAACAAAGCGAAGTACTTAGCTGACCAACGACATAAACTGCATGAGAATTTCGCTGGAGCCTCATTTCGAGGTTAACAAGGCATTTACAAACAATACCACACCTTTCCCACTGTTGTGTGTTGTCACATCGCGACAAATGCACACAACGACTTTGTTGGTGTTGCTAGTGTACAGCAACAAACCAAACAGTTTAACCGTGCCTGCGTCTACAACTTCAGTAGTGTTGGCGGTTTATTTGGGATACCATTTGTATTTTGTTTTTGCAAAATAGTCAGGCTGAATCCCAGTTTGTTGTTTTTATAAAAAACAACTATTTATTAGTGGGGAATGTATGGCATTGTTTGCCGAGGGGTAAGGCAGGGAAGACTATAGTTTCGGATCACGCCACTGATCCTCATCAGTTCCCTTAGTTTTTTGTTGGGATATTCTCCCCAGAAGCTATTGCTTCTATACAAAAAACCTTTCGTACCCAAATGTCTCTTGTAACAAAGCGAAGTACTTAGCTGACCAACGACATAAACTGCATGAGAATTTCGCTGGAGCCTCATTTCGAGGTTAACAAGGCATTTACAAACAATACCACACCTTTCCCACTGTTGTGTGTTGTCACATCGCGACAAATGCACACAACGACTTTGTTGGTGTTGCTAGTGTACAGCAACAAACCAAACAGTTTAACCGTGCCTGCGTCTACAACTTCAGTAGTGTTGGCGGTTTATTTGGGATACCATTTGTATTTTGTTTTTGCAAAATAGTCAGGCTGAATCCCAGTTTGTTGTTTTTATAAAAAACAACTATTTATTAGTGGGGAATGTATGGCATTGTTTGCCAAGGGGTAAGGCAGGGAAGACTATAGCCGATTTAGTCGGTTTAGCCATATGTTGTAATCATTTTTCTATTGGTAGATATCGACATAAAAATTAGAACGTGAGGTTTGAGAATGAACTATATCGACCCGCAGGTCCAGGTCCTATATAAAACATCCTACATATTTAATATTTAGCTAATATTTAATATTTAATGCACGGTATTGGGATTCAAAACTAAATTATTAGGAAAAACTCCTATTGAAATTGCTGAAATTTCTATTTGGTTTACAACAATCGATTGGTAGAATTGTAGTTAAATGTATGTTCCCTATATTTTTATTCAGCAATTTTTCAGTATTTCTATGGTGGAGGGTATCCAAAGTTCGGCCCGGCCGAACTTAACGCTTTTTCACTTGTTCTTCTTCAGGTACTACTTCAACATGGCATAGAATAAAATATTTTAAACAATTATTGTGTTTTATGCTTTTATTACAAATGTTGCATCTTATTAGCATTTAATTCTATAACATACACAGATAGTATATATGGAACATAATATTTTACACAGATATATGAAAATTAATGCAATTATGAATAGAAATAAAATTAAATAGTGAAATTGAGCGTTTGAGTTTATTAAGAGTTGTATTTTTTTACACTATATTTAACAAAAATGTTAATAGAACAAAACTTATTACAACCGTGTTTCTTTTTCGGATGAATGACAGTTAATATTGTGTTTGTGTATATATCATATTTAAAAGTAGGAGAAGAAGTATTCAACTCAAAAACATTGTTTTAGTACCTTTGATATATCTTTTAATTGATATCATTATTATATATTAAAATCGTATCATTTTTATATTTATGCATATATTTATGTATTTTGATTGAGGAATAAATGCATTATGAGTGTGGTTTTATTTATTTAGATGTCTAACATGATAGATAAACAACTATTTGAAAAAATATTGAAATAAATTAAAACTACATAATTATTGTTGAATTAAAATTCAAATAATGTATATTTCGTACATCATAAGTTATATAAACTATAATTGTTTAATTTTATTACTATCAAGTTTCTTAATGTAAACATGGTATAAAAGATGCATGTGTATAAATCACAAATCCGTAAAAGTACGTTTAGATTAACGAAATCCACCCGCCAATGCCAATTCAATAACCGTATCCCATTCCACAAAACGTATATGTTTCCTTTCGTGTATACGCTTTGAAATTGATATTTTGAAATCATGTGGATTTCTCAAATAAAAATGTACATAACAATACTGTTTTCAGTACCTTCCGATAATATTCCGCCTTTATTGGCCATACACCATTTGAGGAAAATTAGTTTTTATAGTAAAGTTACTGAATTTAATTGTTGCAATAAATTCCATTTTTTGTGACAGTTTTGTTACTACTTTTGATTCTTATTACACTAATGAGAT
Organism: Musca vetustissima; assembly: GCF_032173495.1. Classification (NCBI taxonomy): domain Eukaryota; kingdom Metazoa; phylum Arthropoda; class Insecta; order Diptera; family Muscidae; genus Musca; species Musca vetustissima. Next base: position 170,722 of record NW_026876471.1, on the reverse strand, counting down.
CAGTGGAAAGCTTTATTGTGGAATTTATGTTTTCAATAATTCATTCTTTATAAAAAAAATTCATGTTTTAATTCTATTTTATGCATTTTATAAGTGTGGAAGGCTAATTAAGGAGGGGACATCATTCCTTCATTAGCCTAACACTTAACTTTTAATACCAACCATTTCGATTAAACAGAATAATAGTTTTTTTTTAATATTCATTAAATATTTTATTTTTATTATTTAAAAAACAAAAATATCTTAGTACACAGTATTTAGACGGTTAATTATCATGTTCTGATTTTAGGAATATTTTTATTCAATTCTTAATAAGATAATTCCAAAATATGTCAAATGATAAATACGGTTTAGCGAAGCTAAGTTCAGCCTTGTCCAGGATTTTTTCCTTCACTTGCAAGTTTTTATTAGATAAATTTTGAATCAGCTGTGTCCGTATTCTGGTAATTTATTTAATAAGCGAACAAATCATAGTTTTTTCTTTCGTTTTCCAGTAAACATTACTGATGAGAGCGTTTTCTCTGCCAAGTAAAAATATTGCGAAGAGTAAATTAACAACTACCAGTAAAAAACAGCTTATCTACAAAATATACGTTTCCCATTAAAGATCTGTTGAATGCAATTGTAATAAATATGATAACAACAATTTAGTCCTGAAATGTTTTGCACATTACCAGGAAACAACTGATCAAAAACCAGCAGATGCCATTAGGTTAGTTCTTTTACTCAGTAATTTGTAGAAATTATTAAAAAATGATGTTCGTTTACCCAAAATTCCAGTAAAAGAGAATGCATTGAGAGAGCAGAATTGATGGTTGTGTTACTGAGTATTTGCAAATTCTTACAAGGAAAATTTAAGAATTTTCTTGTACAATCAGCTGATATTTAGTCAGCTGTTTTGTAAACAAACTTGTTCTCAAGCAAATTGATTGTTTTGTGAATTTTATTTTGCATCATTAAACATTAAAATGGTTGAAGAAAACGCAAGTATTTATAAACAACATACATTTTTTGGTTGTTATAATTTTTTTCTAATATAAAATCCTACTTTTCTCTTTGCGCCAAATAGTTTGTTGTTTTAATCAGCTGTGTCGATACAATCTTGTTACTGGATGTTATTCGTTTACTTTTTGCAATTCTGTCTCATGAGAACGAGAAATTTGTATTTACTCTTGCAAATTCTTACTGAGTAAATATTTACTGGGAAAGTAAATGAGCGAAACTATTTCTGGTAGGAATTCGCAATTTCCCGGTAACACAACTGTAAAATCTGTTCTATCTATTCGTACTCTGATGGGACAGATTGCCATTTTTTTAACATTGACACTTAGGCTACGTTTAGATTACTAAATTCACTCAATCTTAAATGTCAATTCCATTGCGTATACGTCACCTTAATCCTGTTCACAAATCCAGTGGATTATATTTGACGTATAAGCAATGGAGTTAACATTTGAGATCGAGTGAATTTCGTAAATCTAAACGTACCTTCAGTATTAAAGGTAATCAGAACGATTTGACGCATGACGACCATGTGCTGTGTTCTTTACAGTGACTTCAAGTTTCCAAAAAAGGAATTAACGCGTGAACATTTTTCATCACAATCGGCTAAGATAAATCTGATGTACCACCCTTTAACACTGTGAAAAACTGCTGACGAATCATAAAGTAAACAGTCGAGCTCTTCGAATGCAAATGGCAATCAATACGGTTTAACCTACTTTATGAAGATTTATTTGATAATAAGGTCATCCAGCAAGCGAAAATCAGCTGCAAAATATATTAATAAGGTCACCCAGCTAGGGAAAGTCAGTTGTTTTTCTCAAGTCTGATGTCAAAATGTTGGCTATTGTTTACGTTTTTATAATGGGAGTCAATTCACAATAATGGAGTTTGACAACAAACTTAAGAGGCAGCTGATATCCAGCTGGTCTCCCTGGATAACCTATTTATAGGGCTTGATCAGCTGTTTTTGGGCTTTGTGTACGTTAAGATCTATTAATAAAGTCACCCAGCTAGCGGAAGTCAGCTGTTTCTACTCAAGCTTAATGTCAAAAATTAGAAATTTGTTTACGTTTTCATAATGAAAGTCAATTCACAATAATGAGGTTTGACAGCAAACTTGAGAGGCAACTGATATCCAGCTCATGGTGCAATAATAAGGTCATGTATCAAAACAAAAAGCTTTGTTTTTGTCTCGACCATCTGTCAAATGTTTTCATATAATATTTCACATGGTTGACAACATTGTACATCGAATTCAAGTGGAAAATACGCACTTTGACGATTAACTGAGACATCAGCTGCGCTAAATGGACTACATATTTATTGTGCCATGACCCATATGGTCTCCCTGGAGGACCTTATTGATAGGCCATGGTTTACGTTTTCATAATGGAATTCAATTCACAATAATGGCTATTGACAGCAAACTTGAGTAGCAGCGAATATGCAGCTGATCTCTCTGGATGACCTTATTTATAGGCCTTGAGCTAGAATGTCAAGTGATGCTTAATATGTCCCAAAAACGAAATATGTAAAAGATCGTAACGACGCTTTTTTAGAACGGCTTATGGACGAATCATTCACACTGTGGACCTTAGCTATATTGAAATTTAATTTATCATTTTCATTTAAATTTTCAAAGACATATTTTGGATTTTCTTACAACGAATATATAATTTATGCATTTATATTAATTAGTTCTAATGCTAATGCTTAAAATTATAGTGTATTTTTGGTTGTAGTTGTTGTTGCCTTTTGTTTTTTTTAATACTTTAAATTTGAGTATAATATTGCTATATGTCTGTATGTATATCAGAGTTTGAAGCGTGTTAAAAATTAGAACTATTTTGTTTTAATTCCATTGTTTTTTTAGTTTTGAGTTGATTTTTAAGATGGAAACAGTTTTGGAGATGAAAAAACGAACGATGTGTTTTTTTGTGAGTATTCGCACTTAGTTTATATAAGTTATCTATATATGTAAGAGTATTTTTTCTTAGGGTTTCTTTTAATGTTGTTGCCGTAGTTTTTGTTTTTTGTTAAAATATTGCTATTTGATTAGAATTTTTATTTTGTCTTTGGTGTCATCGTCTTATTGTTTTAGTATCCGGTTGTGGCTGGTATGCGTTTTGTTGCTGTTCTTGTTGTTGCAAAAATTCGTATTTCGTTGTAACTTCCAACTGTGCGTTTCCTCCTTTAAAAATTCCTGTTTTTCAATTCTTTTTTGTTCTTCTTTGCGTGTGTTTCTGCCTTCAGGAAACACAATTCCAAACTTTGACAAATAACATTTATGCCAAGTTCCAATTCCTTCTCTGTGATCTCCTTTAGATATTTTGCCCATTATAGGTTGAGGCATCACTAATACGTCGACTTGTTGTCGTTTTACGATTTAATGTTGCAGCTGTACTCAGATTAGTCGGACGTTGCAGTGAGTTGTTGGCTGAGGCCTGATGATGAGAAGTGTTGCTGTAATTACGTGGATTCGATGGGTAGTAGTTGAGCGGAGCCATATTTGGATTATCAATGCGAGTGGGTGAAGAGACTCGTGGCCGTGGTGATACTCTTTGCATTGAATTCAAAACTTCTTGGGGTTCTTGGTAGCCCGAATCCATATCGTCATGATAGGAATCCATTAAAGGTGTGGGGTCCTCATAGTCGTAATCAATGAAGCCATTGTTGTCGAAGGACTGGAAGGGAAATGAAGATAACAGATTAGTTAATTTTTCAAGACATATGATTATAACAAGTAAAAAAATAGTTAAGCTCCACCACGTGGTGTGCATTCAAAATTCCTTATATCTGTCGAGACGATTATACGTTGTTCATGCTCCGAAAATATTTTGGTCAAAATTATTCAACTTACCGAAAATTAAACAGGACATTTCTATGGGGATTATTGTAAAACATTTACACATATATTGAATAATTCCTGGATAGTAGGTTTTTATTTACCAGGAATCCGATGTGCCATATTATAGCCATTTCGATTAATTCATAATAATACCCAAAATGGAATGGGATCTTTGCATGGGATTGATAAAGCTCCCAGTTTTGATATATAGGAATTTTTCCACCAAATTGTGTTTTACCTCCCAATATCTCGGGAAAATGCGGCTAAAACCTTAAACATGATGATAATGGGACGCTATGTTTAATGGGCTATGCCAAAACATTATCATCAAGAAGCCTTCGGCACCGCTTTAGGGCAGCATTACTAAGTAATACCCTCAGCCTTATGGCTAATGAAGCTACATACACTTTGCTACGGCAAACATGTGCCTAATCAAAATATCTGTTTCAGACAATTTGGAGTCGATTTACAAATGTCCATCCATCTGTCTGGTTGGTGCGTACGATAACTATCGAACGGGGATAACCGATTTCATTGAAACTTTGCACATCGTAATATCCCATCCAAATTTTATTTAATTTAGAAGATGGGTAATATCGGTTAACTCCTTCTGGCACCCACAAAATGGTAAAAATTCATGAAAATAATTTTAAAATTCCATGCGAACATAATACGATCCAAAACTTTGGTACCCCCATAAATAAAACTAATGACATCAATTTTGAAATTCGGAGGAGAATAGTGTTGGCCAACAGATGCTACTCTATGTAAGCAATTTAGTCCGATCCAATACCTTGGTACCGCCATAAATAAAACTAATGACACCAGATTTGAAATTCTGAGAAGAATAGTGTTGGGCAACAGATGTTCGCAGACCAAACTCACAGTCTCCAAGATGCTGATACTGGTGTATGGACCTGAAGCATGGGTATTTGGGCAAGCAGATGGGCGTAGACGGTGAATATCGCATATCAGGCGAAAGGAATGTTAGATTTGAACCAAACTTTACACAACTAGTATCTTTAACAAGCCTAGATAAATTCCGAAGATGGTCGTCGGCTTTCTCCCCCTAATACTAATTCCAGAAGGGTCAATTAGTCAGTTCGGCTGAAAAGTTCAGGCTACCATTGCATGGGGGCTACCCGGTAATTTGGGTCAGTAACGATGGCTGGTACTCTAAACCTTACCAATGAGAACCCAAAATTAAAGTCGATTAGTCTTCAAAACGTTTCCAATAGCTTAAAAATGCCGAAAATAGAGGGGGATGACAGTTATGTGGGGGCTACCCTAACGGTCATCCCCCTCTATTTTCGGCATTTCGAAGCTATTGGGAACGTTTTTAAAACTAATCCACTTTAATTTTGGGTTCTCACTTAATTTTGGACCCATATTTACATGTTTTAGTGTAAATACCAAACTACACATGATTAGGATGACAAACGTACCTATATGGTTCGAATTGCCGAATATTTGGGGTACCGTCCACATGCCATTTTAAATACAAAACAAATAAAGGTACCGAGTACCGATTTTCTCGAAAGCAAGATAGGATGGGATATAAGGTGGGCCGAAACAGACATTTGATTGGAATTTTACCGCCTTGAGAAGAACTCAGTCTCCAAGAATAATCATCAAACAGGAGATATACAATGGCAATCTCATGGAACTAGGCAGAAGGATTAGAGTTATTGTCAGTTTGTGCCAAGCATACATCAGCCACGGACTCGATTGAGAACATTGGCTCAGGCCTATAAAATGTAAAACGAAAGTTTAACTTGTTTTCTAACATTGAGAATGTCAAGGAAATTTGTTAGCTAAATTTCTTTTTGAGAAGTCGATAACAACTTCAATGGCACAATTCCAAAATTTTATATTAAATATAATGTAAAAAGTAGTGTTTGGCGGGTTATTTGGGATACCATTTGTATTTTGTTTTTGCAAAATAGTCAGGCTTAATCCCAGTTTGTTGTTTTTATAAAAAAAAAACAACTATTTATTAGTGGGGAATGTATGGCATTGTCCGCCGAGGGGTAAGGCAGGGAAGACTATAGTTTCGGATCTCGCCACTGATCCTCATCAGTTCCCTTAGTTTTTTGTTAGGATATTCTCCCCAGAAGCTATTAATAGCTTCTTTACAAAAACCTTTCAAACCCAAATGTCTCTTGTGACAATTCGAAGTTCTTACGTTACCAGCGATACGACCCCACTAATAAATAGTTGTTTTTTTTTATAAAAACAACAAACTGGGATTCAGCCTGACTATTTTGCAAAAACAAAATATAATGTAAAAATTTATAATAAATTATTCCACGCAATTCTCTCAAATGTTGACATATCCTTGTATTTCGTTTCCACATTGAATTATTCAAATAAATTATACTCCATTACATACATACATACCTTAATAGGTGTCCGCTTGACATAATCACGATATGGTTGATTTGGCGTTTTACTACGATAATCTACCACCTCATAATGGCCATTCGATTCGGGAACTGTACTGGCCGGATAATCGGTGATGAAGTGTCGAGTGCCATGCGGTGTTAGAGTGGCCCACAACAGACGGCTGTCGCTGGCCATTTGACTTTGTAGCGTGTCACGTGTATTCACCGAGGTACAGGGGTATAAAATACCACCGGCCATGAAGGGATTTGATTTCGAAGGTTCACCCAAGGCAGACATGGTGCCCTGTTTAATGTTGCTATCGTGATACGACAAATTGCAGCTAGAGAAAAGCGTGCTGTAATTTGATACGAAATAGAAGAAATTAAAATATTAAATTATTCCAAAAAAAAAAAAGAAAAACATTCATCTGTACAAACTTACTCTCTACACTTGAGCAATATAACAGCCAACAGTCCACCCAATATGAGAACACCAACACACGACGAAATCAAAACAAATAGCCATGTATTCTCCAGCCCTGTATTCGTGCCAGTTAGTTCAACAAACTCCATGCCACTTTCGCGTGGATGCGGATTTGGATCGCACATCAGAGTGGCAAAGCATGGATGCGAATCATTGTTGGGCGATAGCAAAGCTGCAGTTTTCGGTAGCAGAAAAGAGGGTAAAGGGGGTGGCGGCATCGACAGTATTGAGTCAGGGGGTGGTGGTGCACTGAACGCGCAATTACCAACACAATTACCCAGCATTGTGGCTGCCTGCAAAGGACAAGAAACAACAAATAATGAAAAATAATTCACAGTAATTTTAGTGGAATTAATGAATGGTGGGCATGCATTTAATTGATGGTTAGTTCGTCATTTATCAATAGGCATAAGCTCTTTATAAGATTATGGTACATATTAAACAAGAATCAGTTTCGAATCTGTTTGGAGGTACCAAAGAGAGTGGAATGGAGAGTGGTTTGGTAAAATATTTCAATTTGCAAACTTTGGATCAAACCGAACATTCAAATCGCCTGATATTGGATTAACAAATGTGAAAAATGTTTACACTTGTGGGTGCTACGAGATTGTGTAGATACACGTGTCCCATCTTCGGACGAAATATAAATGCGGTAAAAATATAATATTGTGCAAAGTGTCGATGAAAGGGGATATTCCGTTCGCTTCATATGAGATGTACAAGTTTTCAAAATATTGACTTCTTGTGGAATAGGAGGAGTGAGATAAGTCCCAACTTTCATCATTATACAGTCATGGTTATAATATTAAGTAGTGTAAAGTTTAGTTCAAATCGGATATCATAAAATAATAATAAAAATTATTTTCAGTAAATTTTTGATCATTTTGTGTAGAGGTACCAGAAGAATTGAACCTATATTCTCATCACTGAATTTGATTTAAGTTTGGAAAAAAGTTTGTAAAAATTACTCTCTTCGAGATTCATCGTGCGAACCTTCCAGACACCTTCGGATATGGTCCAAAGAAACATAGGTCTAAATCCAATATTTCGATTAGGCACATATTTGGGGTATCAAACTGTATATAGCCATATGACTGATGATATAAAAAATTATATCATATGAACACCCACCAAAACGTTGAAAAATTTTTGGTATAGAGAGAATCCAATATACCGAATTTGCCATCCAATAATAATTAAAAATATTAATTAAAAACCAATTCTCTAGGAAAATAAGTCCAAAATCCACAAAATACTGAAAATTGGGGTGCTGTCATATAAGGGCTATGTTTAAATGTTCAATTCGACCCATTAGGACATGGATGGCTTCAGAGGGAATGAAGTCTGTTTTCATTAAAAAGGCTTGCTGACAAAATCTCGAAGACAAATCAGTCAAAATTTAAAGATCTTAACAGATCTTCTCTATACACAGTTGAGCTTCTCTATGCAGAATTGCAGTCGTCTCTCACCAATAATTAGCCAAGTAATTGCTGTTGTTACAGTGCTTCCTAGATAGCAGAATTTATCGACCTACACCTTGTAGCTGCTACACCTTGTAGCTAGATGTTTTCTGGCCTTAGTTTTTTAACATTAATTTCAGACCCAACATTGCTAGTCAGTCTCTTAAGATCTTTTGACTGATTTGTCTTCGAGACAAACGAGTCTAAAATGGACAAAGTCTATGTAAAATTGATTCTGCTATACGTCAATGAAATCTGGCTTGTGTATGACACCATCACGCAGAAGCTATAGATCTCAGGAATATATGCAGGACCAGGAATCCCTACAAAAGCAGACATTTGCAACAGGAAAAATTGGTTATTATTATTATTAAAAGTATTGATGTATTATTAAATTTTATACCGTATAAAATTTTTCAATCTATCTGCTGCGAAAATATAAAGCATTAAATCATTCTTCCTAGAATAATTCGCAATTTCAAGAATTTTCATATGTTTTATCATGCTTTCGGAGTAGGCCAATATTGGTCTACATTCGTAGTTAGCCCCCATATACTTTATTTCCTATTATTGCTTTTGGGAGCATTGCTGAATACTGTGATTGATTGAATAATTGGCAACACATATATTTTAGACTTAGAAGTTTCTGGAATAAAATACGAAAGTATAAAAGAAAATGTAACATAGAAATCATTACCAATTTGTAGAGTATCGCCCGTCAGTTATAAAGAAAATCTCAGTCTGTAAAATATCGTCAGCTCAGTTGTTAAGTGTCGTCATAAGGGTAAAGTTTGCGTGCTGTAAATAAAGTTTGACAACCCTGTGTTTTAATTCAGTGGAAATCGCTGAACATTAACAAATAAATTACAACAAGCATTGATATTGATCAGTACTTTCTTATTTGAAACACTTAAACCTAATGAAAACCAGGATATAAAATTACAGACAATTTGGTTGAAAAGCGTGCCAAAACTCTTCAAAATATCGAAAGTCGATTTTTGCTTGGACAAAAATGAGCAAACTCGACAGTACAAAAAAGTATCCGCGATTTTTCAAATTATAAGTAGGTTTTATCATCTATATCAGTAGTGACAGTTCAACGCGGAGGGAGGCAGACGAAAACATCAGTTCGTACTAATCAACAAATTATCAAAGCAGTAAAAAATATCCATTTAAGAGTTCAATGGAATTGGCTTGTCTTTGCATATAACCTCAAGAACAGAGAGTGGACGAGATATGGTAGCAGGTATACATGCCCAAAAAATATAAAGAAAGCTTTTTTCCTGTTTATAGAGTTCGATATATTTACGAGAAATATGATGTAATGTATCGGATTGTTTACTGAAATTTGTTTAAAACGCTACAGTTTCCTTCGGTGAAGAAAAAAATTCCGCTTGTTTGGGCGTTTCAGCTTGACAATAACATCAAATCTACACCGAAACATGTCGAAGATTGGTTGGGGGAGTCAATAATAATAGTTATACTGTCCATTACTAGCAAAATTCATATATTTATAAGAAATCAAATAAGAAGTTGCTTTAGTTTTGACCAAGCAAAAATTGGATCAAATTACTTTTCTATCGAACTTTTTTTTTCAAAATAAATTTTGCGTATATATTTTTTGTTTTTATACCCTCCACCATAGTAGGGAGGATATATTAATTTTGTTTTTCCGTCTGTAACGCATCGAAATAATCACTTCTGATCCTATAAAGTATATATATTCCGTCACTCTAGCGTCTAAACGAATTGAGATATATCTCCAAAATTTTGCATAGAATCGTTTTTTTTCTGGTTGCCCCCATATAACGGTACCTCCTAATTTCAGTATTTCGGGTGTTTTGATCGTATTTTCCCGCCTAATTAGCTGTAATTTAGTATTTTGAGTTCTTAATAGGTACCAAATCTCTCCACAAAAAAAAAAAAAAAAAAAAACAGTGAGCAGAGCAGTATAGTCGGACGGTGCCGATCATACGATACCCTACACAACTACCACGGAACTCAAATTTTCTGCGGATGTTAATTCCGAGCCTAGGCAATATTTCGTGATCTTGCCCGATTAGGGATAAACAGCACCTCTTCCTCACACTGACATATTTTCCTAATATTACGAGTATTCAGTACAGCCATTGTCCAGATTCCCTTTACCGAGGGTTGTGTTGTGATGTTCGACTTTCATTTGTGGTCTATAGATCGACTCGAAAATAACACAAAAAATTAAGTTTTCGGTCCACTTCATTCCAAAATTATAATCTGATCAACACCGAAAATTGTAGGCGTTGTCATTGACCATAACTGGAACCTCATGGAACATTTCAAAGTGATAATGGGTTACTAAATAATATACGAATACGGAGATATCTGTAAATATTTAGGTGTAACTCCCACGTCCGAGAGCATACAACAAAATAATTGGTATTAATTTAAAGGTCAACCACTCCTCTTGGATATAATATCAACTTCTCGGGTCTATGTCCATCAGGGGTAAATACATACGCTATAGAATACAAATTTTGTATTCTATAACACAACAGTCAGGATCCATTTGACTAAAATATTGACCGATTTTTATAAAAACAGGCATGCCTATTCTTTGGCCAGAACCCATCCTACATGCAAAATTTCGTGAAGATTGGTCCATAACTGTGGCCTGTATCGTGTTTACAATTTATAATGGACAGACGGACGGACGGACACACATGTCTAGATCGACTCAGCTAGTCGAGATATGACGATCGGTATACTAAAATGTGGGTCTAGAACCAATATTTCGCGGCGATACAAACTTTCTCTCTACCGAAAAATATTAATATTCGCCCCCATACAACCCCTTTTTTATACCCTCCACCATAGTATGGAGGGTATATTAATTTTGTTTTTCCGTTTGTAACTCATCGAAATAATCATTTCTTTATCAGCGTAAAATTCTATGACGATGTAGCCATGTTCGTCTGTCTGTCTGTTGTAATCACTCTAGCGTCTAAACGAATTGAGATAAATCGATAAAAGAGTCGTCTTTTGTCTGCAGGCAGGTTAAGTTCGAAGGTGGGCTTTATCGGTCCACCTTTAGGCATAGCTCCCATATAAGGGTACCCCTCAATTTTCGGAATTTTGGGGTTCTTGAACGCGTTTTCCAACCGAATTCGCTGAAATTTGGTAAATTGAACACCAAATATCTCCACTAAAAATTATAAATATAAGTCCAGTTTTTGCAAGGTTTTGACCGGATTTTTACATCGAATGGGCTGTAATTTTGTATTTTGAGTTCTTAATAGGTACCAAATCTCTCCACAAAAAATTATATATACGTCCATTTTTTCGGGAAGCCTCCATATAAGGGCATCCCATAATTTAGGTATTGTGGGGATCTCGAGCGCGGTTTTCAACCGAATTCGTTGTAATTTGGTACTTTGTAGTCGTATATGGTAACAAATCTCCCTATCAAAAATTATTAATATTCGCCCCTTTTTATATTAACAACAAATCAGATATCTATGATTTGTTCCGCGTTTTGAGTTTGGTTCTAAGACTCTGATGTAATCATTTCACGTGCGGAGGATATCGAGATAAAAAAGTAGAACGTAATGTTCGATAATAAACTATAGCCCGCATTTACAAATAGCCCCTGTGTGGAGGTTCCAGAAGGAGTGGATCGATATTCCCCATCTTCGAATTTGAACAAAGATTGGAAGAAATAATAAGATGGTCAATGTTTGGATGAAATCTAAATTTTTTGAAACTGAATTGGTCCAAAGAAACATGGTTATAGAACCAATATTTATCCATTAAAAATTTCACAAAATTCTCACAAAGGCTGCAATTTTGAAAATATAGAAAGTTGGCAAAGAATAGTTGGATTACACAGGTGTGGTTGAATTTGTCGTATTATCCCTATGACTGCGAAATCCGGATATTTTGAAGTAATTCTGTACATATTGCCTATAATACCATAGACAGACGACAGCCTTAATTTGCATTAAAAATTTCTTAATTTTAATTAATATTTACTCCTGACAGACGAGAGTTGAAATTTGCCTTCATTTTTTATTTTTATTTTCATAAATATATATAAATTTGAAATTGTCTAATTCAGTTTGATTTTGTGCATTAACAACATATAAAAATGAGGATAATGTACAAGTTAATTTGAAGTAAGGCTGTTAATGCAAATTAAGGCTGTCGTCTGTCTAGGCTATAATATTGTAAATGTAATCCTTTCTGTTGGATTGATCGATTTTAGTTATTGATATCCAGTGAGATATTTTGGCCATCTTGCAACATTTTGCCAAGAAATTCATTTTAAAATATATAGACATTGTTCTGCTGTAAATGTTTTTTAAACATATGGATTTTCTTTTGGATTTCCACTATTGCAATGATTATAGTCTTCTTAACACCCTTTTTGTTATTTAAAATTTCTAAATAGGATCACTTTTTCTACTGATTACTAGTCCGTCTGAAGTTTTGAATTTTCATAGTTTTCTCCACATCAATTTATTATTTAGTATTTAATTTATATTAATATTTATTAACTGAATATCCATCATGTAAGGGCATCACTTCATTTTACCTCCAATATAAGGTAATATCATCCACTAAACGAAATAATTCCACTTAAAGTTATTTCAAATAATTGGTTAATATTTTTTCACACTAATTCCCCATTGTTTACACAGACAGTCGACAGTATGTTTGTATACATACAGGATTTTTACCTGACACGAAGGGTGTGAGTAATTGGCTTTTTCGGAACAGAAAAGGACGAAGAAGCAGCAGCACAAAAAAGAAATCAATTTTTCCACAAATTCTATACATTTGATGTAGACACAAGTCGTCTGTATGTCTGCTAGTAATTATTGAATGTTCTTTTCCATTAGGATACAAAATCCGCTTTACTCATTCATGGAAGGTGCAATTTTCAAAGACGTAGAAGAAACTTACCAATTATGCTTATAAATGAATTATTTATAAACAATTCCTCGTTCCAAGTAATACTTTTTTCGTTTATTTTTATATATATTTTTTAATTGATTTTTTTCCTAATGGAATTTTGTTGGTTTGTTTTGGGCAAATAATACGATTTTGTGGCTAACCTATTCGAATTGTGGTTGAATTGGAACTAAAAATTACGTAGAAAGGATATTTGAAGGAAAGTCTGTATAGTTCGTAGATAAAGTTTTCCAAAATACTCTCTTTCTCGCACATAAACATGTAGAAATGTGGAGAAGTATATTTTGTAATGAGAGAGAGAGACAGAGGAAAAGGGAGATATAGAGAGTGTTAAAGTTTGTGAGAGATTTGTTAGGGAAAATATATTGATTTTATATGGCAATAATTCATGTGAAATATTTAAAGTTTAATCTTTAATTTAATTAATATAAATATTTATATTTTTGTTCTATTTAAAGGTAAATTATCATATTATTAATTTATAACACATTCGTAATGCGCATGCCAATTCTTAAATACACTAACATTCTCAATGGGAGGATAATTACGTTATCCCCCATATCAGGGATGGAAATGTAGTATTAGTGTTATCAATATTTTTTGAAAAGGTATTGTGAATTTTTGCTGAACTAAAATCATTTCAACAAAGACGGAATGGGTAATCCCTTGACGACATTCATTTCGAAAAACATGTATTCAAATTAAGAAAATATTTTCAAAATTGTTTCAATTTGTATGAGAGATAGCAGAGTGGATAAACTTATGTAGTCGATATGTGTTCTAAATGTATTAAGTGTACCAAATTTGAACATAGCTTCTTAGAGCAATTTTTCTTTCATACAACCTACATTGTGGAATCTTCGTAAGTTAAGGAGGTGATTTCGAACGCTAAAGCGTCGGACAACATTTGAGAGATTCCATAGCAACCAGGGTTCGAATCCCAGTCGGGCTTAAGCTGATTTTTTTAGTTTTATGTCTTTTTATAGGGAATGATCATTCATATAATGTTTTTATTTATAATGTTTTGTCAAATTGGATTGAATATAGCTCTTATATTTGTTTTCGTCATCATCAAGTACTCAACGTATGTTAAGTTTTGTGTGAAATCGGTTTAGATTTTGATATAGTCTAGTCACATTTTTTGTAAATTGTATAATAAACTTTCATTTTTCTGTTAATCTCATCCAGAATCTGAATTAGTCTTCAAATTTGGAAATGCAGTTAATGGAACTGACTGCCACCGCACATCACCTGGAGAAAGTAAGGTAAGCTTCCAGAGGTAATTGAATAAATGCAACGTGGTGTGCAGACCTGTACCGCATGCTGGGAAAAAATTTTGTGACAAATCTGAATTGATACGACTGTACCATTCTGAATTAGGGGTAAGTAGTCCGATCTTTGCTTCTGACCAAAAATTAGATTTTTAAAATTTTGCCATTACTAAAAAGTAGACTTTACGATTTTGTCAAACCTGTTCAAAATCGATTTTCATCTTTTATCGACCGATGCAAAATCCGTCAACAGATAAAATTATGTTCTAGAATGTGTAATTTTGGGGCAATTTGAACTTTGGGATAATAAACCAAGTATTTATAAAGAAAGACGATCTTGAAAAGTCAAATTTGTCGACATGTTTTTTTAAAAAATCAAATGAATATTCACAAACAAATTGAGAATCTGTAGAAGTCTCTGTTCCTTGTAAGGTGTGTGCCGTTTTGAGAAATCAACTCACTCTGGGGAATTCTTTGTTTCACTCTATCGGGTTTTAGCGCCCTCACATATAATTTATTATCCAACGATTCAACATTGACCGGAGAGAAGTGGTCTCGATGTTCTCAAATCGTATGACATGATTGCTGGTATCGTTTCTTTTGAAAGTTCAAGCGATACGGTTCTTTGGCACGGCCAGGATTAGTATTCGAATTAGGAAGGCCGACATTTCAACTAAAAGTATTTTGAATGTCATATTCATGGTGGAGGATATAAAATGTTCGGCCCAGCGACATTTTTACTTGTTCATAATTTTAAGACCTGTGTGAAAATTTAGTAAGTGAATCTGTCGTTAACGAAAAGTGGGGAGTTTAGTTGCCGAAGTGATCGTCAACGACAGTATCGCTTACCCTGTCGAACAAGTTGTCTTGCATGAATACTGCGCACTTGTGTGAAAATTTCGTCAACGATCTCACAGTGTTGTCTAAAAAAGTGTCTTCAAGGAATTGTCATTGTCTTACACGATTCGTTAATGTTGTCTGCAAGACACCTTCTACTGGAATGTTATAAAGGGAAAAAACAAGAATTTAGAATTTATAAAATAAAATAATAAAAAAAAATAAAAAAACCACCCATTTCCCGTTTTTTTGATCTTCATCAATTTTTAATCGTATTCCCAATTTCATTAATCAATCTTATGAACGGAGTTCTTTCGATTTTTCATTGAATTACTGTTGAATTTAATTTCCCATCCCTGAAACACACACATACACTTCCCACTAATTCTCTCCTGTCTTATTTCGCTCTCACTCTCTCTCTCTCTCTCTCGTCTTATTTCTTTCTACAATGGTTAACCCATTTTTGGGGGTTGTGGGTGGGTGTGAGCGCACCGCACACGCACAAATACATATACCCATGCATGCCAGTGGTGTTGCAAACGAATTTAACGGTACATGCGGCAACTTCTTTTCTTCCAACTCTCTCAATCCCCCAAAAAGCGTCCTTATCAAACGAAATCACCTTCATTGCGTATCAATTTGGATTTTCAAGCTGATTTATCCTTTTGTCATTTCATTACATCTGTGTGCGAATGTAAACACGAGTATAAAGTAAAGAGAGGGAATGACAGGGATACTGTGTATATATCTAGACTAGAGAGAGATTACAACGGCGTAAATTGCTTGTGTCCCCACCCTACATTAATTTCGGTTTATGTTTACATTTCTTCGCAAGCGATAGCTGAGTGGATTGTAATGCATAAACACGTTTGTGTGTGCGTGTGCATGTGTCCTTTTTTTCATAGTATTCAGTGGTTGTTGCTGTTATTTTAGCCTTTGCAACATTGCCATTATTTTTACTTTTAAATCCTTAGAATATTTGTTTTTCTTACGATATCTTTGTCTTCGTCGGTTACTGTTGCTGCCGCTGCTATCGTTTTGTTATTGTTTGAACATATTTTCTCTGTGTTTGTCTGTGTCAACATTGATGTCCTTTCGATTGCATATTGCCATCAATGATGATGGGGGTGGTATTGTTCGTGGTGGGGTGGTGGCTGATTTATCGAGACATTCTTTACTCTACGTTTGTTTGTTTGCTGTATTGCAATGGGTGTGAGCCTTTCACGCCATTTGTTCATATTTATTGATTCGCATATCGAATATAAAAATAGAACCATTCTACTTATACGAAAAGGTGGACAAGTGAGAGAGTGAGCAGTGTAAAGGGTATTCGTAAGGATGGCTAATAAAATATCCTCTTATATTTTAATGGGGACTTTTATTTCACCTTTATTGCAACTTGACATCAATTTGAACAGCAGGAAGGATATGATTTTTAAATAAGATGTATTTACGGAAAAAATACATGTTGAATAAGGATAAAACCTTATGTATGGCAACGTGATAACGCACATGGTTCTACCAGGTGATATATTTAAAATGTAATTTTTAGGTATGTACATTCATTGAAGTAAATTACTTATTTACTTTTAATACGATATATGTAAAATATTCTGATCTAATATTCGACATTAACAAGTGAAAAAAGTTAAATGTTCGGCCGGGCCGAAAGTTGAGTACCCTCCACCATACATATACTGGTACTTGAAATGAAAATATAGAATATAGGAATATGTCAAAAACTGGACCTATATCGACAGTTTTACAAACCGGATTATGTAAAAAATTATGTACAGCAAATAAAAATTTCAACGGGTTTTAATTGGTATTTTTCTTCAAATTTGAAAACCCCAAAACGTGGACCGATATTAATTACGCATGGTAGAGTGGAACATGTGTATAAAATGCTCAAACTGCTTAGACTATGCCTAAGTGGGGACCACTATTGATTACATAGCTAGAAATTAGCGAATATTTTGAGTTATCATTATATGAGGGGCTATGCATAATGACCGAAATAGCTCAATTTCGAAACCAATATTTTAGTTTTGTATCTCAATTCTTTCCTTCAGAAGGTATCATTAAGCAAATCTTCAAATAAGCGTATCGTTGTATTATCGCGGTAAAATGGCACAATTCAAAATTGATTTCTTATTATACCCCACACAACTACACCTTTTTCAAATGTTATTCAAAACATTTCAATTGCAATTTGAGAATTTAATTTGTAATTCGAAAATTCAATTTGCAATTCATAACATTTCAGTTGTAATTCGAGTATTTAATCTGCAATTCACAACAATTCATTTGTAATATTGAACTTTTTATATGTAATTCAAAAAATTCCATCTCAATTTTTAAGAATTTCATTTGTAATTTGTAATTTTTTATTTGAAATTCGTATAGTTTCATTTGAAATTCATAAAATTTCGCTTGTAAATTGTTTTATTATAAATTCATTTCAAATTCTTAACATTTTATTTCAAATTCGAATAAAATAAATAAATTGAATAATTAGTGGGGAAGATTTTTTTATGTAGTGAAAATAATACTAAAAAACTAACACACACATATATATATATATATACATAACAAATTCATAAAAGATATATATATATATATATATATATTTGCGGTTTTTAAAAGAATAAATAAAAATCAATCATGAAAAAAATCAATAATCTACATGAATTAAATTTAAATACATACATTAAAGTTCATGATGCAAAAAGCAAATTTTTTAAAAACAATAGTAGGCTTTGCAAAATACATTATATTTTCTGCCACGTATTTATCAAATTTAGTTGTTTTTGAACCTGCGTTTGAATTAGTGTTTAAAATTTATTTTATTTCTTTATTATGGAATTCAAAGATGTGTGCGCTATTTGTCAGAGTAATATGAAGCGCGGCAACATTAAAAAATAGTGGCGGACATTTATTCCATGCAAATTGTGTTCATCAATTACAGACAGAAGTTTGTCCCCTTTGTCGCGAAGCAATAGATGTATTGGAAAATGTTGTTCAGACAAGCTACAATAAATGTTCGTCTCAAGATAGGAGACGAATACTTGAATGCGCCAATAAAGGAAATAATTGGATGGAACTTGCGCAAAGTTTGTCCATACCTTATTCAACAGCAATCTATTGGGTGAAAAATAACAAAGAAGAAGAGGAGAAACGAGGAGGTGGTAAACATCAAATTTTGACGGCGGAAGATGTATCAACCATTTTATCATGGATAGAGCATGATTCACGTATGACTTTAAAAGCTATAAAGGAGCGTGTCCATAGACAATTTTCGAAAACTGTAGCAATTTCGACAATATCCAATGTCCTGCATGGACAATTGTACTCAATAAAAAAGTGTCACAAGAAATGAATAACGCACATAATAAGCAAAAAAGGGTTCAATATGTAAGAGATCTTAATGAATACATTCGGCTTGGAAAACAAATTGTCTATATCGACGAAACAAACTTCAATCTTTTTTGTCGCCGAAAGAATGGTTGGTCCCGAGTTGGAGTAAGAGCAATTAGTGCCCTTCCATCATCCAAAGAACCAAATATTCACTTGATTGGAGCAATCGGAAATAGTGGCGTGATAAAAATGGGTGGGTCTTTTCGTGCTACAGATGCCAATGAATGGGTGCGATCACTTCTTGAGAAATGGCAGGAAATGGGCAACGATTTAAATGAATTGGTTGTAGTTTGCGACAATGATCCTTGTTAAGATTGGGACCGTATTCCCCTCAAATAAATCCCATAGAGACCATATGGTCTAAAATAAAATGTTATGTAAAGTCAAATATGCAAACTCCTCAGGTATCGCCCCCTAATTTAGGAGAACAAAGAATTCAATATGTAGTAGACTTGGTACAAGATGCCACGCAAATTGTGAATTTGGGAGATTGTGGAAGAGCAGTTATTCATTCAACATCATTCCATGAATTGGCACTGTGTTTAGAAGATATGCCAGTGGGAACATAATTGGCATTTTAATGTGTTTTACTATTTATTAATTATATTATATGAATTATATGAATACTTTTTTGTTTAATTTACTTTTATGTATTTCTAATTTTAATGTATTTCTAATTTTATGTATTTCCAATTTCCTGAATTAAAGCCTATAAACATAATATTGTGCAAATATTTTATAAAATAAAAATGTTAAAAACATATAAGAATTGTTTTTAATTCCATGACAATCATGACAAATTTACTTGGAATATATTACATTAATATGTACATAAATTTTTACCCACCTTAATGTGTTACACATTTTTTGGGTGTTTCCAATAACATTTTTATACCCTCCACCATAGTATGGAGGGTATATTAATTTTGTTTTTCCGTTTGTAACTCATCGAAATAATCATTTCCGACCCTATAAAGTATATATATTCTTGATCAGCGTAAAATTCTAAGATGATCTAAGCATGTCCGTCTGTCCGTCTGTTGTAATCACTCTAGTGTCTAAACGAGTTGAGTTAGATCGCCAAAATTTTGCACAGAGTCGTCTCTTGTCTGCAGGCAGGTCAAGTTCGAAGATGGGCTATATCGGTCCACTTTTAGGCATAGCTCCCATATAAGGGTACCCCAAAATTTTCGGTATTTTGGGGTTCTTGAGCGCGTTTTTCAACCGAATTCGCTGAAATTTCCTACATTGGGTTCGTATTGGCGACTAATCGTTTCCACAAAAAATTATAAATATAGGTCCATATTTTGGGATAGCGCCCATATAAGGGTACCCCTAATTTTGCGGTATATTGGGAGGTTTGATAACATTTTTCGACCGAATTCGTTGAAATTCGGTACTTTGAGTTCTTATTGGGTAGCAACTCTCTATACTAAAAATTATAAATATAGGTCAATTTTTTCGGGTAGCCCACATATAAGGGTACCCCCAATTTTCGGTATATTAGGGTTCATGGGGGCGGTTTTCAAGCGAATTCGCTGAATTTTTGTACATCGGGTTCTTATCGGGTACCAAATGTCCCCACAAAAAATTATAAATATAGGTCCACTTTTTCTGGTAGCCCCTATATAAGGGTACCTCCCAATTTCCAGTTTTTGAGGGGTTTTGATCGGATTTTTTCACCGAATTGGCTGTAATTTAGTATTTTGAGTTCTTAATAGGTACCAAATCTCCCCACAAAAAATTATGAATATAGATCCATTTTTTCGGATAGCCCCCATATAAGGATACCCCCAATTTTCGGTATTTTGGGGTTCTTGAGCGCGTTTATCAACCAAATTTGCTGCAATTTGGTATTTTGTAGTCGTATATGGTAGCAAATCTCCCTACCAAAAATTATTAATATTCGCCCCTTTTTGGGGTAGTCCCCATATAACCCCCTTTTTATACCCTCCACCATAGTATGGAGGGTATATTAGTTTTGTTTTTCTGTTTGTAACGCATCGAAATACTCATTTCCGACCCTATAAAGTATATATATTCTTGATCAGCGTAAAATTCTATGACGATATAGCCATGTCCGTCTGTCCGTCTGCCTGTTGTAATCACTCTAGCGTCTAAACGAATTGAGATAGAGCCTTAAAATTTCGCATAGAGTCGTCTTTTGTCTGCAGGCAGGTCAAGTTCGAAGATGGGCTATATTGGTCCACGTTTAGGCATAGCTCCCATATAAGGATACCCCCCAATTTTCGGTATTTTGAGGTTCTTGAGCGTGTTTTTCAACCGAATTCGCTGAAATTTGGTACTTTGAGTTCTTATTGGGTAGCAAATATCCCCACTAAAAATTATAAATATAGGTCCATTTTTTCGGACAGCCCCATGTAAGGGTAACCCCAAAATTTCGGTATTTTGAGGTTCCTGAGCGTGTTTTTCAAACGAATTCGCTGAAATTTGGTACTTTGAGTTCTTATTGGGTAGCAAATTTCCCCACTAAAAATTATAAATATAGGTCCACTTTTTCGGACAGCCCCCATGTAAGGGTAACCCCAAAATTTCGGTATTTTGAGGTTCTTGAGCGTGTTTTTCAACATAATTCGCTGAAATTTGATACTTTGAGTTCTTATTGGGTACCAAATAAACCTACTAAAAATTATAAATATAGGTCAATTTTTTCTGGTACCCCCCATATAACGGTACCCCTCAATTTTCGGTATTTTGGGGTTCTTGACCGCGTTTTTCAACCGAATTCGCTGAAATTTGCTACATTGGGTTCCTATTGGGTAATAAATCTCTCCACAAAAAAATTATAAATATAGGTCA
Source organism: Musca vetustissima (assembly GCF_032173495.1). Lineage (NCBI taxonomy): Eukaryota > Metazoa > Arthropoda > Insecta > Diptera > Muscidae > Musca > Musca vetustissima. The sequence continues at coordinate 149,246 of NW_026876471.1, read as the reverse complement.
ATTTTTTCGGGTAGCCCCCATATAATGGTACCCGCAATTTTGGATATTTTGAGGTTCTTGAGCGCGTTTTTAAACCCAATTCGCTGAAATTAGGTTTTTTTGTAGTCGTATATGGTAACAAATCTCCCCACCAAAAATTATTAATATTCACTCCTTTTTAGGGGTAGTCCCCATATAACCCCCTTTTTATACCCTTCACCACACTGTGGTACAGGGTATTATGTATTTGTGCATATGTTTGTAACAGGCAAAAGGAAACGATATAGACACATGGTTCCTTTTAAGAATATGCATAGAATTACTTTCTGAGTCAATTTACGCATGTCCGTCTGCACGAACTTTGGCACAGCGAAATGAATTAGGCCTAGAATGATCTGTGTTGAGTTTCATGAAAATCGGTTCAGATTTAGATATAGCTCCCATATATATCTTCGTCCGATTTAAGGTAAATGGTGTACCAAAGTCCCTATATATCTTTCGATTTGCACGAAATTTGGCATAGTTTCGTGAAAATCGCTTCAGATTTAGATGTAGCTCCCATATATAGTTTCGCCCGATTTTAGGTAAATAGTCCACTAAAGTCCCTATATATCTTTCGATTTGCACGAAATTTGGCACAGAGTAATAGAATGTTGTGTGTTAAGGTCTAGAATTATGTGTGTTAAGTTTCGTTAAAATCGGTTCAACTTTAGATATAGCTCCCATATATATTTTCGTTCTATTTTATGTACTTGGTGCACCAAAGTCCCTATATATCTTTCTATTTGCACGAAGTTTGGTATAGAGTACTGAATTAAGTCTAGAATGATGTTGCTAAGCTTCGTGAAAAGATCCATAGTTAGGCCGATTGACACAACGTACTGAAGTAATATAATCTCTGGCATGTTTCCCTGATATAGATATATAACAAACACGCGACGTCTGTTAGGATACATTTGTAGAATATACCCAAAGTGGTGAAGGGTATCATATTGTCGGCCCAGTCCGACTTTACTACTTTCCTTACTGGTTTTTATTAAAATAGCTATCTAATATGATTCGTGTGTTGCAGTTGGGTAGTCGTTACGGGGAATAGTCAATTTTTACCCTACAAAGACGAATATATTGGTAGACATTTAGGCATCTCCTTAATAGAGTGATACCTCCTGAAGGAAAGAATTGAATTAATGTCCGGTATATTAATTAGGCATAGCCCTCATATAATAATATCCCCAAATATTCACTATTTCCTACACTATGTAATCAATATTGGTCCCCCTTTAGGCATACCCTTTGCAATATAAATTACAGTAGTTTGAGTATTTTATACTCTACCATGCGTTATCTGTATCAGTCGGTATCGGTATATGCCCACTTTTTGGTATGTTCCCTATATTTTCATAGCAGTATAACTATGGTGGAGGGTATTCAAAGTTCGGCCCGGCCGAACTTAACGCTTTTTCACTTGTTCCAATTTAAAATGAAATGTTATTAATTTCAAATCAAATATTACGAATTTCAAATAAATTTATTTGAAAGTTGAAAGGAATGAAATGGAATTTTAGTAGTTTCAAATGGAGTTTTTAGAATTTCCAATGAAATTTTACGAATTTCAAATGGAACTACATGAATTTCAAACGGAATTCTGCGAATTTCGAAAGGTTTTCTATGATTTACAAATGAAATTCTCGAATTACAATTGAAATGTTATGAATTGCAAATGGAATTCCCGAATTGCAAATTATATGATGTGAATTACAAATGGAATACTCGAATTACATTTGATATGTTTTGAATAACATGTGAAAAAGGTGTATGTTGTCAGGGTATTATAGCTTTGTGCAGCCCTTAAGAGTTTGAAACGCCGCGAAATATTGGTCTTAGACCCACCTTTATGTATACCGATCATATCATATCTCGACTAGCTGAGTCGATCTACACCTTTTTTAAATATTATTCAAAACATTTCAATTGCAATTCGAGAACTTCATTTGTAATTCGAAAACTCAATTAGCAATTCATAACATTTCACTTGTAATTCGAGTATGCAATTTGTAATTCACAACTTTTCATTTGTAATTTTAAACTTTTCAAGTGAAATTCAAAAAATTCCATTTGAAATTTAAAAATGTTCAATTGTAATTGCTATATTTCCATTGGAAATTTGTAGAGTTTTATTTGAAATTCAAAGAAATTCGTTTAAAATTCAAAGAATTCAACTTGAAATTTATAACATTTTACTTGTAATTCAAAATATTTCAGTAGTAATTCGTAACAATTCATTTCAAATTCATACATATTCCTTGTGTGTTATCAATAATATTTTTCGAATTTAAAATTAAATGTTATGGAAAACAAATGAAATCTTATTTATTTCAAATCAAATGTTAAAAATTTCAAATAAAATTATTTAAATTTAAAATGGAATTTTATAAATTTCAAATTGAATTTTATGAATTTAAAATGCAATATTTGAAATTTCAAATGGAAGTTTATGAATTTCAAATGGAATTCTATGAATTTCGAAAAGTATTCTATTAATACAAATGAAATTCTCGAATTACAAATTATTTGTTGTGAATTACAAATGAAATTCTCGAATTACATTTCATATGTTTTGAATAACATGTGAAAAAAGTGTAGTAGAATGGGGAAAGTTTTTGCAAAGTTGGTATTAGTATAGGTCCAGTCTTAGTTATATCTTCGTTATAACGATACCTTCCGACTTTCGGTACTTTACATTTTACAATGGAAATGATTTTGGTTTGACATTTTCTGTTCTGAATTATGTGGCAAATCTCCCATTCCAATATCTTCATCAATATCAATATTGTTTAAATTTTTTAACACTAATATTGTCGATATGCTTCATCCATTGCATATAATTGGCTGTTACAGTACGGAACCATAAAGGCCATTCACCAAAGAAAAGCTGTAAAATGTACCGAATTTTCTCTTTGTTTTTTTTTTTCATTTTTAACACCCTGTAACTCACAACTAAATGCACCAGACAAAAAACAGCAAAATATTTTTTTAATGTGAAATGTCTCCCTTCCAACGGTCATAAATTTGAAATTGTTTGATGGATAGTTTACGAGAAATCTATTTGTACAGCCATCTGCCGAAAATATAATGAATTTCTTTTCCCCCAACCTAATATATATATGGGTGCCAAGTCTTAATTTACACCAATCACAAAATGTTGTATAAATTGGACAAATATGAGGAGTTTGCTGTTCCACTTGCCTATAATTTTACGAATATATGCATCTAAAACTGAACAGAATTCAACACAAATTTGTACACGTTATGCAATACTATTTTCGGTACATTCTACAAATGTGTGTGCCAATAGGTCAAACTTTGACTCTTTGGTGCACTATTTACTTAAAATTGGACAATTTTAAGGGACTCTCCTAGACTGAATTCCATACGTTATGTCAAATTTTGTCTTAAAAGGACAACCCTTGGGAGTTGGGTGCACCATTTACAAAATAATATAAAATATATATCGGAGCTATATATAAATCTGAACCGTTTTTCTCCAACTTCAATAGGGTTCGCCTTGGGCCAAAAATAAGTGCGATGTGCCAAATTTCATCTCATTCGGATCAGAAATGCGATCTGTACTTTGTTTACAATTTAACATGGACAGACGGACTGGCGGACATGCGTAAAACGACTCAAAATGTGATTTTAGGCATATTCTCAAAAGGAACCATGAGGTATCTCGTATCCTTTTGCCTATAATATCCTTTGCCACAAGTTATAAACAGGATAACCGAAGTGGGACCTTTTATAGTAGAACGGAAACAGCCATTTCAATTTTACTGCCAGGCCTGAGCTCTAAACTATCAAAACGGGCAAGAAATTCGCACACGAGGAATAAGTTTCAAAATAAATACCATAACCTATTTTCACATCGTCAACTGGTACGAATTATATGGGTACCAGTAATCCATTTATGTAACTATTTTCTGCATCACTGACAAATATCGGTAATATTAAAAAATATATTTTTATGTAAAAAAAAAATAAAATTACGTCAACTTAATCATATCACTAGGTAGGGTTTATCGACAGCTTTATTTTGGTCGCTAACTTAACGAACATTGCAGTTATCGATTATTGTCGGTAAATCAGAATAGAACTACAGGTCACACAGGGATTATAGACAACGAAAAAGTCAATTTACATACCTGAATTGCTACTAAACCTTGTTGAGCAAAAGATGTGGAGTTAAGTGCAGAAGAGACCCACACAATCCGTTAGAATAACATGGCCATAGAAAATGTCAGACTTAGCTAATCAGGCCCTCTCAGAAACTGGAAATCCCAGACTGTAAACACATTTGCAGAAGAGAAAGTGCGTGCAGGGCATACGGGGAAGAAAATAACACATTGGAACATAATCAATGTCACTGCGCAGCTTTCGCAAACATAAGATTTAAATTCTTGGGAAATGTCACTATGCATGAGCCAACTGACACGAGTACAAATGAATGGGACAAATTACTAAATTCCTCGTTTCTCATTTCATAAAATTGAAACGTAAAATTACATGTTACATAAGTAATAGACAGGTCCAACTTCAGGTCGTTCTTACTTGATTCCCCCAAGACTTTAATCATTGAAAACACACACACACATAGAAACTGAATATCTCATTTACAATTTCGCAGATTACTTTACAATAGTATTTTCATGTATTTTATCTATTTTTGTTCATATTTCCTTTGAATCCTTTCAATGCCCATTAATTAAAGGTTTAAATTTCACTCGCCTGGTAAGAATATACATGATTGTACTAATTGATGTCATACGAGTATACATTTTTCAAGTCAAGTCAACAATGATTACCATCTGCAATGAGCCTTAATGAAATTTTAATTAGTGTCGAGTCAAATGGAAACATTTATTTTTAATCTGAACGGAATGTTTTTTTTTCGTTGAGTTGCCTAAATGACTAATTGATTAAAATATTAGAAATCTAATATGTATAATGTAATTACGATATGTAAGGCAGCATTTCAACAGAATGCTAATTATATACATGTATTTATATAAAAAAACGACGATTATTTTTAATGAATGATGTTATAAAGTCCATCACACGTTGAAATGTGCGAGAGCTGCGTACTCAGTACAAGGACTGATTTTCAATTTTCGAGAGATTTTCGATTTTCGATACCACATTTCAGTCATTTTAAGGTTTTTGCACATAAAAAGCTAAGTCGTAATTTGGTTGTTTATCATTCGAATATATGAATCAAAGAAACGGTACTAAATTTGTTCTAGAAATGAAATTAAATACTCTAGGTCATTTGAAATAAAAACTGTGGCTTTTGGCGAGTCTATTATGAGGAGAACACACATTCAATTATGGTATAACCGGCTCAAGGAAGGTCGGCAACATATCAATGCCGATACTCCTTCTAGTCTATCGAACAAATTAAAATATTGAAGCAGTGAAGAAAATAATCTTTAATAAGCGTTGAATTGCTATCAAAAAGATTACTGATATTGCTATTGACCTATTGTTCGAATCATGCCAATCGATCGCAGATTCCCATAAATGGGTCATAACATGTGGCCGCATTTTTCGAATGAAGTGACTTTAAATTTTAATTTTAGGTTCTAGGAGGTTAAAAATCTATTTGTATGATGTTTTCAATATAGGTCCCTATACATTTGTTGCACAATTGTAAGCATTTTTATGGACCAAAACGCATTATCCAACTGAAGATGGCGGTACCCGCCCAATATCTGGTATTTTTGAGATCTTTGGCTCGATTTTCAAACGAATTGTCTGTAATTTGGTATTTTGGTTTTTATACGGCAATATTCCTATCAAAAACCATCATTATTGAACCCTTTTTAGGATAGCACCCATATAACGATTCCTCACAAATTTTTGGTATTTTCGGAGACACGCATTGCAATCAAATTGCTTGTAGTTTGGTATTTTGAGCTATTTTTTGGAAGCACAGGCGTTTTTAACCGAATCGGCTGTAATTGGTTTACATAATTCAAAATTTCAAATTCATTTCTATAAAATAAAGTGTTCTTGTCAAAACCTTAAAATATTGGTAATAAATAGTAAGTTGCGTGGAAGCTGTGATGGTGATGGTCGAACTTTGGATACCCTCCACCATAGATAAACTGACAGGTACTAGAAATTAAAATAATGGTTCTAGACCCCATGGACCAAATCCGTTTCAGAAAATTTAGATTTCATCCAAGCTTTGCCATCTTATTATTTCTTCCAAACTTAGTCAAATTCGAAGATGGGGAACATCGGTCCACTCCTCCTGGAACCTCCACACAGGGGCTAGGTCTAAAGTTCATTATCGAACCTTACGTTTTAATTTTTTATCTCGCTATCCTTGGTGAAATGTGAAATGATTACAACAGAGTGTTAGAATCAAACACAAAACGCGGAAAAAACAAATAACTATTTCAATATAAACCAGTAAGGAAAGTAGAAAAGTCGGGCTGGGCGGACTATATGATACCCTTCACCACTTTAGGTATATTCTACATATGGGTATTCTCATTTTGTTAATTCCATTAAAAACAATTGCTTTGATTAGATCTTTATCAATAAATTAACCGACTAACATCAATCCATATACATGCTTTTGTGCAACCTATGCTAAATTTCAATGGGACAAATTTGGGTAAATCGATTGATAGCACACTTGATACACACTATTCGATAATAACAATCAGACACCCGTTCGAAATATATATGGAAGCTATGTCTGCTATGTCTACTCATTACAAAAAAAGCGCAATCAATCTAGTCTCAATTGAATACATTGAGCAGAATTTTGTGTCAATCGGAGGAGTTTGGTGCACCATTTACCTAAAATCGGATGAAAATATATATGTGGCAGATATATGTAAATCTGCATTTTCAGGAAAATTAACACACATCATTCTAGACTTAAGTCAGTACGCTATGTCAAATTACGTGCAAATCGAACGGTATATAGGGACTTTGGCACACCATTTACCTTAAATCGGAAGAAAATATATATGGGAGCTATATCTAAATCTTAACCAAATTTCACGAAATTTAACACACATCATTCTATACTTAATTCAGTACGCTATACAAATGTCGTGAAAATCGAAAGAAATGTAGAGGCTTTGGTACAACTTTTACAAAAAATCGGACGAGAATAGGTATGTGAGCTATATTCAAATCTGAACCGATTTCCACGAAACTTGGCAGACATGACTCCAGACCCAATTCAGAACGCTGTGCAAAATTTCGTGCAAATCCAAAGATATATAGGGTCTTGGGTGCACCATTTACATTAAATCGGACGAAAATATGTATGGGAGCTATATCTAAATCTGAACCGATTTTCGCGAAACTTCGCACACATCATTCTAGGCATAATTTAATACGCTGTGCAAATCGCAAGATATATAGGGACTTTAGTGCAACATTTACCTTAAATCGGACGAAAATATATGTGGGAGCTATATCTAAATCTGAACCGATTTTCACGAAACTTAGCAGACTTTATTCTACACTCAATTCAGTACGATATGCCAAATTTCGTGCAAATCAAAAAATATATACGGACTTTAATGCACAATTTACCTTAAATCGGACGAAAATATCTATGAGAGCTATATATAAATCTGAACCGATTTTCAGGAAACTTGGCACAAATCATTCTAGGCTTAATTTAGTACGCTGTACCAAATTTCGTGCGAATCGAAAGATATATAGCCACTTTGGTGCACCATTTACCTTAAATCGGACGAAAATATATATGGGAGCTATATCTAAATCTGAACCGATTTTTCCCAATTTCAATAGGGTTCGTCCTTGGGCCAAATTAATGAGCTGTGCCAAATTTCATCCGATTCGAATAATAAACGCGACCTGTACTTTGTTCACAATTTAACATGGACAGACAGACAGACGGACGGACATAAATAAATCGACTTAGAAAGTGATTCTATGCATATTCTCAAAAGGAACCATGTGTCTATCTCGTTTCCTTTTGCCTGTTACAAAGACATAATACCCTGTACCACAGTGTGGTGAAGGGTATAAAAAGGGGGTTATATGGGGACTATCCCAAAAAGGGGGCGAAAGAACCCCGCGCTCAAGAACTACATCCACCCAAAACGAATGCTAATATTTTGAAGCAAATCGAAAGATATATAGGGACTTTAATGCAACATTTACCTTAAATCGGACGAAAATATACATGAGAGCTATATCTAAATCTGAACCGATTTTCAAGAAACTTGGCACACATCATTCTAGGCTTAATTTAGTACGCTGTATCAAATTTCGTTCAAATCGAAAGATATTTAGGGACTTTTACCTTAAATCGGACGAAAATATATATGGGAGCTATATCTAAATCTGAACCGATTTTTTCCAATTTCAATAGGGTTCGTCCTCGGGCCGAATAAGTGACCTATGTCAAATTTCATCCAAATCGGATCATAAATGTGACCTGTACTTTGTTCACAGAAATACATGGATGGACGGACGGACGGGCATGCATAAATCGTATTATAAAGTGATTCAATTCATATTCTCAAAAGGAACCATGTGTCTATCTCGTTTCCTTTTGCCTGTTACAGACATATGCACAAAGCCATAATACCTTGTACCACAGTGTGGTGAAGGGTATAAAAAGGGGGTTATATGGGGACTATCCCAAAAAGGGGGGCGAAAGATGACATTTTTAAGCTAAATTTTCGGTATTCGTTGAATTTTTCTTATAATCAGGACGCGCAACCAGATAATGGACTAAACTTTAAAACTAGTGATTTTGCTTCATTTAGTGTATATGTGCTCACCGTAGCTTCTTTGCAATTGGATTCCGAAGACGAAAATTTGGCGGGTAACTATAACTATAATTTGGCATTCCGGGTAATTTATGAGAAAGAGACTTATTCGCAGGAAATTTGATTGTAGGTGTATTTTTTTACACAGCTCTCACCGCAAAACAATTTTCATGTTTATATTTGAAGGCCAACTTTTTCGACCATTTTAGCTGTAAATGGGATATGTGCAAAGTACAGGTCACATTTATGATCCGGTTTGGACGAAATTTGGCACAGATAACTTATTTGGCCCAAGGAGGAACCATATTGAAATCAGTTCAGATTTAGACATAGCTCCATATACAGTTTCGTCTGATTTTATGTTATGGAGTACCATTCTGCCAATATATGTCCGATTGAGAAAAAATTTTACATAGCATATTGAAGTTACTACAAGTTGGCATGTTGCACCATAAATCCTGTTCTATTTGCACGATATTTTGTTGTTGGAATTGATTCAGATGTACATATAGCTCCCACATATATTTTTGTCCGATTTTATGCAAATGGTGCAAATGGAGGAGCCTATGTCTGTTCACTCTACATGAAATATTACATAGCGTATTGTATTGAAGTCGTTTCAGGTTTAGATATACCTTCCCTACTAAAGTTTGTCCGATTAGGACGAATTAGTGTACAACGTATCAATTGGAACCTAGAATAACGTGTATTAGGTTTGGTGTGGAGATATATTTTTGATAGCGCAGTGTCTTGCAGCATACGGCAAAATATGTATGGCGCTATATGCAAATGGACGTATTGAGCAATCCTCCATATGCATATAGCGCCATACATATTTTTCTCGATTTCATACGATGTCATAAATTTCTGAATGGTATGTGTATAGATGGTTATAATTTAGTTCAAATATCTATATACTTCACACAGTTAATTTCGTCCGATTCCATTTCAATGGTCCACCAAGGATGCAATGTCGTACGTACAGAGCATATCTTGTATATACCCAAAGTGGTGAGGGGTATCATATAGTCGGCCCGTCCGACATTTGAACTTTTCTTACTGTTTTTTTTTATTAAAAAATATATTATTTTGTATTTGCATTGCCTTTTGCCATGGAGAGCTATAACATTGACTAATGCCTCTTCTAAATTTAAGGCTTATTATTTTATAGTTTTGTGTAAAAATATCATGCTAAAGGTAAAATTAATTCCATTTATTTATGACACCGGTATGACGTCAAACTTTTAATAGTCTATTTATATACTGTGTAAATTTAATCCATACATTGTATTTCAATACAATGGATTATTATAGGACAGTCCAGTATTGACAATTCAATAAACATGAACACACGCGTTCATGTTTATTGAAATAAACTCATGTAAGAACGGTAATGATATATCCTAAAGTCTGGATCTAATAACTCTAATGGAATAAAAACGTATGTCTATTTGAAGGATTATTCGTTGAACGTAATCTTTTCGATCACAACTTCATCACCTGAGATTTCATTCACCAAATAGGCAACACCTTATTTTTGGTATTCCACAATTGATATGAAATTTACACACACGACGCGATTGATTTAATTTTGAGTGAATTCGAACACTCCAGATCCTGTCAATTGCTTACCACTGCAAAATGTCACGGAAACCAATTAAAGTAACTATTTAATGGACGAAAGAAACGAAGAGAAGCTACAGCCATGCCTTAGGGTCCAGTCACAAACTATTAACATAAATGTCAACTGTTGTAGTTCACTATGGTTCGGTATGCAGCTGTTGCAGCTTGTTTACAACGCTGTTGGGTGTGTGAGACCAACAGAATGGGAGTTGCATGGTGTGGATAACCACACACAGACACAACCACAACTGTCCGGACAACAGTAGCAGTAAGTAGATAGAATGCAATAAAATTCTATATTCCCAATACAACACCAACGCCATAAGAATGCGTTAATAGAGCAATGAACATATACATACATGCAGTATTACGATGTCACAATTTATGTCGGAGTTGATACTGTGAAAAGGGTGAAATCAGTTTAAAACCAGTACGGAAATTAGTAAATTCAGACTGAGCCGACTATATCACACCCTTCACCACTTTTAGTACATTTAACTGATGTATCTTGTCAGACCATTTCGAAGGATCATTGACATGAAATTGAATGAATGAAATATGCGATCTTCGTCTACATGTGAACCGACTAACATGATTTAGAGTCGTTTGTGTACTATGGGATAAATTTAAAGCGAACTTGATACACGCTGTTCGGTATGCTGCTCTATTCAACATTTCATCTCAATCAGACACCCCTTGATTATATGGTGCACAATTAACATGAAGTCGGTCGAAAATATATGGGAAATTACAAAATTATTTTAAAATTCCATAAAAAAAAATTGAAAATTTTTTTGCGAGCACATTCATGATTTTTGGTACATAGGTTATGAAAAATATGCTGATTCGAAATATGTTCGCGTTCACAAATTCGGATGCTGCACACAAAAGTTATAGCGATTTTAAATCTTGTATTTCAAATATAAATTATATTAATTCCTATTTGTTTTAATTCGCGAATTTCTCCACAAATAGTTAAACACATTTGCTTTCTTTGCATACTTGTCAAATCACATTGAATTACGGTCAAATTGTCGCGAAAAACAAATAAAAGCATGAAGATATCTGGAAACAAAATAAATTAATTTTTTAATTAAATCAAAATTTTTTTGAATTTTCGATTTTTTATAGTATAGTTAAGGGAATACGGTTTTGCTTAATCTTTTAAAATATTCGACGTTTTTTTCTTCAAAATTTTTTAGATGATTGTTAAATATCGGTATATTCATCTGATAACAGTTTCGACTGTAAAAATGACTAAATATATTGTAGTTACAATACATAAAAATTATCAATATTTAAAAGCATGCAATTCGCATATTAGTTGAAATCAGATGATGCGCATGCGGTTTTCGTATAAACCGAATCAATGTCTTTCAATAATTATGAATTTTTCTATGTTAAATTTAGCGGTCAAAGTGTGCCGCTCGATACACTTTACTATGCAAAAAACCTAAAAATAGCTAAAAATCACGCAACGTGATAACGATTTTTATGCGCATCCGATTTCAGTAATCTCCTATGAAAATACACAAAAAGACACCTATTTTAAAAGGATCGGTTAAGAACCGCGGATGTGCCTCCACAATCGATTTTTGATAAAATACGCATATTATTCGCGTATCGATATATTTTTGACCCATTTTCACACAGATTCGGGAATATGATAACGCAAGAATGAATGTATGTGAAATCAATTCGAAGAAAAACGCGATTATATACGCGAATTTGTCAAAATAAGTTTTTGTAGTTTTTCCCACATTCAAGGTACCCATATCCGCCGTTTTATTGGACGGAATTGAACGTGGATGGGCTCATTAGATCCGGCACGTAAAAAAACTAAAATCACGCGGGGTTCCACGGAGTTTAAATGGACTTTCTTAATTTTAGACTCAAAAAATATGTTTTTTATAAAAAATTACGCACCAAATTTTCATCTTTGGAACCCAATTGCAAAGAAGCTACAGTGAGCACATTCATGAGATATACACTAAACGAAGCAGAATCACGAGATCTACGATCCTATAATTAGTTTATTCTATTGTCTGGATGCGCATCCTAATTATAAGAAAAATTCAAAAAACACCGAAAATCCGGCTTCAAAATGTCAGCATCCTTTTTGGGTGGATGCAGTGATTATATCGAAAAATCAGACATTAGAATCATATTGTCCATGGGGTATTCTGCAACTTAGTCACTGATCAGATGTGCGTGCGTTGTGTAGTTTAGCCACAAATCAGGAAGGAACACAAAAAACTCGTTGGCCTCAACACATTTTCGCCCATGTTTTTACATTACCACCATCACAGCTTCCACGCAACTTATTATTTATTACCAATATTTTAAGATTTTGACAAGAACACTTCATTTTATAGAAATGAATTTAAATTATATGCAATATGTTCATATTTCGCGAGTTATAACCTTGCAAACCTCAGCTTCAAGGAATTTAAAAGATTTTTGTAATTTCCCATATATGGAAGCTATGTCTCCATCTGCACCAATTTCAACAAAACGCTATACCGTCAGACTAGAACTCAATGTGATGAATTTTGATACGTTGTGCAAAATTTTGTAGCAGTTGGACAAACATTAGCAATTGGACAAACATCTGAAACAATTTTCACGAAACTTAGCACAAATATCATTCAAGACTCAATTCAGTAAGCTTTGAGAAATTTCGCGCAAATCGAAGGAAATAGGACAAATTATATATGGGAGCTATATCTAGCCTATTTTAAAAAGGAACCATGTGTGTATCTCGTTTCCCTGTACAACAGTGTGGTGAAGGGTATGATTACAAAGGAGCTATATATGAGATATTGATATACGAGGATGTATGTATATGTATATATATATATGTATACCGTAACGTTAGTGATGTACAATCATAGTTTTATATCGAAAACGTCATTGCCGATGGTACCTCAATGCGAAAGTACCCCAGTCTCTCCTATATCTAAAATTACTTGCATAGCTGCATGCCACACTCCAAGAACCCGAAATGACAAATTACAGCCAAAATTCGTTACAGCGGAACTGACATATCGGCTATAATGATGGATACAGTCGTCCCGAAGCATGCTCTGAATTTTATTTCATATCGCTTATAACGATCAATTTCATATCGTTTATAGCGATCAATTTCATATCGCTTATAGCGATCAATTTCAAACCGGTCCCTTGACCGCCAAAATCGTCTTTATTCACAGAGCCATTCCTCGCAATAATTTCTAGAGGACGTTTCAAGCTTTAACCCATACGTGATCTAAGATTCCCCATTCCATGTCACATTTCCCATAAATATTTTATTGCCCTTTACTATGGCTCTATTAAGATTTCTTTGTTTGTCGATATTCATACTGCCTCTGTCTATGGTAAGCCCCATTCGATTAATAACGAGTCTTCATACAACAATGCGAACCACACGAACCTTTATTCCACATAAATACATTCATACATATATCTCTGTTCTTTGCTACACTATATATTATCATTCGGCTCTGCCATATATTGTGTTTTGTTCGCTCTTGTATAGGTTCCATTTCTTTGTTCGGCTAGATATTGGGTCTGGGTTAGTGGGTGAAAACGAATGCGAAAACGTCATATTTTTTGGTTTGTTTTATGTGTGTATGTTTGTGTTTGTTTTATTTTTGTAGTGTTTCTTTGTTGTCACTTTCAGTAGTGGCAGTAGCAGCGGCAGGACCAGTGTCAGTAGGTTGCAATTTAACGACCAAAACAACACCAATGCGAATGAGTGAGCGAGCGTCAGGGTTGAGTGTGTGTGTGTGCTTCTCCACTTTTGTGTAGTAAGTTCCGTAGTTCGAAATCATATTCCATGCACGAATTGTAGAGAATGACAGAGTCGTAATATCCATCCGAGTGTTATTCGAATAGACAATCATCACCCGCACATATGATTTTCATTGTTGTTGTTATTCTTGTTGTCGGCATCTGCTCATGAAATATTGTTGTTGACTACAGTGGGGATTATCGTTCAAAGTTTGCAGTATACATGCGGACGTATCTCTGAAAATTTCGGCAATATTGCCTGTATACAAGGGGCTTTAGGGAACGAAATTTTTGTCGGATCTCCATAACATTAGTATACCTCGTCATCAATATATTAATAACCTGGTCCTATATGCAAAAATTTCTGCTATCAATATCCTGGTCCTATATTGAAAATTTTCTGCATATATGGATTTCCCGAACCAAGAAATGCCAAATTACAAACACTTCGATGAGAAACTCGCACGAAGACCTTTAAAATACTGAAAATGGGAGAACTATGTGAAACAATTGACTTATATCGAAACAATTGACTTATACACCAGTGTTGGGCAAAATTAAATTGAGAGCAAGTGTGTACGAGCGTAACTGAGAATTCACCATTAAAAACGACTAACGTAAAGAGAAAGAAAGAGAAAATATGTTTACCAATCGACCCTCTGTTACGGTAGCGTATATGGGTAAGCATGCCTGGTTTACACTCCAAGATCCTGGAATGCTCCATAACATTAGTAAAACTCGTCAATAATGCAACTAGAGTTGTAAATGTTAATATTTTTGGTTGTCCGGGAATTTCGAGTCCAAGACATTTAAATAGAAAGCGGATGGTATGCAGGCTAATGTTCCTTTGCCTGGATCCGATAAGCGAGTGTGCAGATTTATATTGTGGATCGGTATGTACATAAATATATGGTCTGTCTATGTCGGAACTACTCTTGGTAGACGACCTATCATATCCTGTTCTTCTTTGCACTATTTTACACAACATAGACCTCTCATCTTTGCACTGTTACTCTCGGGGTGCTCAATAAACTGCCAACTAAAATAACACGAGCTCATCTTTGGTCCGTCACAATTAAGCCTTTAAATTTGTATTCTATTTTGTTATCCTTCATTTCAGAGTTCGAGAGTGAGAGTTGTTCATATCTTATTTGTTCCGATAACTTCAGGTGGTCTATGTATTTTGACTTTCTATCCATCATAGTGGCCTGCTGACCTCTTTAATTATTTATTTTAACCTTCTGGTCTTTTTTTTCCAGCAGGTATATAAGGAGTGGCAGCACTTGTGACGATATTACGTAGCTCCGCAATATTCGTATGATCAGGAAAATACAGCGTTCAGATGGTCCGTTGAAGGAGACGATGACGAGCGTTAGTTCGAACTAAGAGAAATGACCTATCAATGTCTAATTATCAATTTGCTAAGTTCTTTCACCCTGTGTCTTCAAGGGTCGTACGACGAAGCTTGTTCATGGATCAATAAAATCGCCTCAGGTGGAAAAGTTTGACATTACTCGTTTATTTGTCCAGCGTGTATATTAAAGCAGGAGGAGTAATGACGATTCTACGGAAATTTCATTCAGCTACCCTGGTATCTGAAAAGAGGTGTGCAGATAGCTTCTCGACCGAGACGATGATTGGCAGCTGCGTCATTTTTCAAACCTGCTGGCACTGTGGTCATGTCTTGCATGTTGTGGCTATCCCCCTTATAGTTGATCTATCAATTTGTTAAGTTTTCTCGCCCTTGGACCTTTAGGAGTGGTACGATGAAGCTCGTTCATTGTCCAATAACATCACCTCTACTGGAGCGTTTGGTTTTAGTTTGGGAATCCGTTCAGCAGGTATATAACCAGTAAGGAAAGTAGTAAAGTCGGACTGGGCCGACTATATGACACCCTTCACCACTTTGGGTATATTGCGCTTATGTATCCTTACATTTACATGCCAATGTTCCCTCGAAGGAACATACGCATGTCTGTCTGCAACCTATAATAAATTTAATTTCATTCGGGCAGATTTGGAGTCGTCTGCGTACCATGGTACAAATTTATGGAAAACGTTTTATAGCAAAATTTATACACGCTATTCGGTACTGATAAACATTTTATTTCAATCAGACACCCGTTCGAAATACATATGGAAGCTATGGAAGCTGCACCAATTTCAACAAAACGCAATAACGTTATTCAATTCCCAATTTCATACATTGTTCAAATGTTCGTGTTAAAATCGGACGAAAATATATGTGGGAGCTATATCTAAATATGAACCGATTTTCACAAAATTTAACACACATCGTCCTAGACTTAATTCAGTACGCTATGCCAAATTTCGTGCAAATCCAAGGATATATAGGGACTTTGGTGCACTATTTACCTAAACTCGGACGAAAATATATATGGGAGCTATATCTAAATCTGAACCGATTTTCACAAAATTTAACACACACCATTCTAGATCTTAATCATTAGGCTGTGCCAAATTTCGTGCAAATCGAAGGATATATAGGGACTGTTTACATTAAATCGGACGAAAATATATATGGGAGCTATATTTAAATCTGCACCGATTTTCACGAAATTTAAAACACATCTTTCTAGACTTATTTCAGAATGTTATGCCAAATTTCGTGCAAATCGAAGGATATATAGGGACTTTGGTGCACCATGTACCTAAAATCGGACGAAAATTATGTGGGAGCTATATCTAAATCTGAACCGATTTTCACGAAATTTTACACACATCGTTCTAGACTTAATTCATTACGCTATGCCAAATTTCGTGCAAATCGAAGGATATGTAGGGACTTTGGTGCACTATTTACCTAAAATCGGACGAAAATATGTATGAGAGCTATATCTAAATCTGAACCGATTTTTCCCAATTTCAAAAGGGTTTGTCCTTGGGCCAAATAAGTGACCTGTGCCAAATTTCACCCAATTCGGATTATAAATGCGACCTGTACTTTGTTTACAATTTAAGATGGACAGACGGACGGACATGCATAAATCGACTTAAAAAGTGATTTTATGCATATTCTTAAAAGGAACCATGTGTCTATCCGTTTCCTTTTTCCTGTTACAAACATATGCACAAAGACATAATACCCTGTAACCCAGAGTGGTGAAGGGTATAAAAAGTAGTTGTAGTAAAGAAGCGGTTACTGAAAACCTCTCTGGATCCTTCTCAATCACCTTCCCCATTGTTCAGGAAAATATGTCTTTTAGGTCTTATAATTTCGTGTGCTTCAGCTAGCCTGGTATATGAGAAGAGGTGTTCAGATGGCTTCTCGGCCGAGGCAAATATAGGCAAATCCAAAATTAACAGCTACCCTTATATACACTTGAGTCTAGATCAAGTTCTCCAAACATTGGCCCACTTTTAAATATTTTTCTCAATATGCCCAAACCACCTAATTTGGTTAATCCGGATCAACATCGAAATTACACCCATTCCCAACAACCATAGCATCTCACCGTAGATACGGTTCAGACTAACACTAAAGATCTTTGAGTTGATCTGATGCATAGAACCAGCTGTCGTGGATTTGTAGAAGTTAGGTTCTGACTAACACTAAAGATCCAAGGTCCGGGGTTCTATTCCGACACGAATCAACATATTCGAAGTAGGTATTTCGAGTTGATCTGATGCATAGAACCAGCTGTCATGGATTTGTAGCAGTGAGATTGACATTTTAAGTGGATAGTGGCGCCCAATTATTTAGTCGTGAATTTCGGTTGAATAACCGCTTTTTCATATTGTTCCACATTTTAGGGTTTAATTTAAAATGATTTGATCCGCAATTAAATATTTTGAAGGTTTCTGTGACATTTCCAACTGTTTTGATAATCAGTTTGCAATTATCAGATCTCAAAAAAATCACCCACTGTTTTAAAGACGTCAACAACCCGTACTACCTACCCACTACTAGTAGTGGTACTACTGCCACTACTCAGCTAGTCATGGCATTGCATTCCATTCCATGGCATTACTGGCCTGTCAGTTGTTGTAGCTGATGGAACTCCTAGTTGAATTTCTCATCGGCTTCCTCAAAATGAGGCGTGTGTTAATATACAAAGTATTTCTTCGTTCCTGTATACGTGTATGTATGTGTTTGTGTGAGTTTCCGACTGTCTATGTGTGTATATGTATGTGAATGACGAGTATGAACGAACATCGTAATGTTGGTCTGCCACTGACGCTTTTGCACTTGATTTCACCATAAAACACTTTCAGTCCTTTCGAACCGTTACAAGAGAACACAACATTAAATAAAACGAAGAGTAGTCGCTGCTGCTGGCACACGACACAACAGTAGGCAACCAAAAATTGTAAACGACATATAAAAATCGACCCGAACAGCAACAAAAACAAAAGTATATAAATTATATATCCTTCTTCATCTTAAGTGAAATGAAACCTCGTCGTTAAGGATTATTTACAAATACGCATATATTCGGTGTTTCATTTCGTTCTTACAATTCAATCGGAACACGAACAACGGAATGACGACAACAACAATAAATTTTGATTAAAGCGAATAAAAAAGTTTCGGTGAAATACGTCAAAAGTGGATTAAATTTTTTTAAGTAACGAAATTCTCGCACTCACAATCCTTCTTTCTCACAGCTCTCGGTGGAGAAAAAATAAAAACATCTACTAACACATACAAAACCCCCCTAATCCCTAACAGATGTGTTTTTGGGTTCTAGCCGCAATCCCAAATAAAGCCGACTCGGGACTAAATACTTCTGTAGAGCCTTCGTAGGAGAGGAAGTAGAAAAATATTTTTGTAATTAACTTCGCGTTTTTTGTCGTTCTTGTTGTTGACGAAAATATACTCTCACTTGAGAAAAATACACTCAAGCACACACACACACACACTTACATACGAACCCACACATGGAATTCAATGTTAACAACATTTAATGGCTGAAAGTGAAAACATCCTGTGATTCGTTCAATTAAAAATAGAACAACGACGACGACGACAAACGGTGTCAGTGAGGCAAAAAGAGGTGGCTGGCCAGAATATCCCCCATCCTCCCAGCACATTCCGCTTTAAGGCGATTATTAAGTGATTTAAGGATTTATGAGGCTTAAACAAAAGAGCACTACAACTTTTTGAAAGTAAATTCGATTTTAATTGTTTTTTAATTAAAAAATAAGTAAATCGTAGAGGCTACTGAGTGGTGGTGTGAATCAGAGAGTTACAAAATATTAAAAAATTAAGAAATACTACGAAAACGTAACAAAAAAGTTCCCAAAATTGTTTTGAATTAATAAGCCGTCCACATAAAAAAGAAAGAAAGAGTTTTCATTTGAATCTCCAACACTTAACATTATAAAGCGGAGTTGTCTGTGAATTTTTGCAGGCAACAATAACAATTACAAAAAAAATACTTAAATTAAAAAGTTAAATTATTTTCCCCCGGCTACAACTTTTTTTCAACGGAAGTTTCATGTAAGTAAGAATTTTTTGTTTAGTTGCTTTGTGGCTTTGGAAAAATTTGAAATGTTTTAAAAGATTATTAAAATTCCTGGAAATCTTTAAAAAGAGAAAGAAAATATGCAAACAATTTATAGAACTCTTGAAATAATTGGGTTACACTGTGCTACAAAATAAAAAGTTGTTGAAAATATAAAAGGTATGAACAATAAATAGTTTAGGGTTCAGATCAAAAAAAGTGAAAATAGACGTTAAGTTCGGCTGGGGATATATTTTTATATCCTCCACTAGTATAGGTGTACTGACTTCCAATATGGGTTTCATCCCCACATCTAAGTGAATGATTCTTATACCCCCACCATAGTATGGATGGTATATTTGTTTTTTTGTTTTTCCGTTTGTAACTCATCCAAATAATCTTTTCCGGCCCTATAAAGTATGTATATTCTTAATCAGCGTAAAATTCTATGACGTCTATTGTAATCACTCTATCCTCTAAACGAATTGAGATAGATCGCCAAAATTGTTCGAAGATTGGCTATATCGGTCCACGTTTTCTGGTAGCCTCCATATAACGGTACCACTTATTTTCAGTATTTTAAGGCTTTTGGTAGAATTTTTCTGCCGAATTGGCTGTAATTTAGTATTTTGAGTTCTTAGTTGGTACCAAATCAAAAAATTATGAATATACGTCCTTTATTCGGATGGATCTCATAGAAAAGTACCCACAATTTTCAGTATTTTGGACTTCTTGAGTGAGTTTTCAACCGAACTCGCTGTAAGTTGGTATTTTGTGGTCATATATGGTATCACATCCAAAATTATTAATATTCGCCCACTATTTGGGGTAGTCCCCATATAACCCATTTAAGCATTTCAGTCTGTCCGTCCGCCCGTTTCTCCGTCCATGTATTTTTGTGAACAAATTATAGATGCGATTTGAATGAAATTTGGCACATGGCACTTATTTGGCCCAATACGAACCCTATTGAAATTTGAGAAAATCGGTTCAGATTTAGATATAGCTTCCAAATATAATTTCGTTTGATTTTAGGTAAATGGTGCACCAAACTTCAAATATTTGTCCGATTGAGAAAAAAATTAGCATATAGTACTGAATTAGGTCTAGATTGAAATCGGTTCAGATTTAGATATAGCTCCCATATAGTTTCGTCCGATTTTATATAAATGGAGCACCATACTGCCCACATTTGTCCGATTGAGACAAAATTTTGCATAGAGTATTAAATTAGGCCCAGATTGATGTAGGCAAAGTTTTTTTTGAAATCGGTTCAGATTTAGATATATATTTGTCCGATTGAGACAAATTTTTGCACAGAGTACTGAATTAGGTCTAGATTGATACATGCCAAGTTTTGTGGAAATCGGTTTAGATTTATATAGCTCTCATATATAGTTTCGTCCGATTTTATTAAAATACAGCGCCAAACTTCCAATATTTATCCGATTGAGACAAGATTTTGGATAGAGTACTGAATTAGGTCTAGATTGATGTATGTCAAGTTTTGTATTGGATTTTGGATAGCGCACTGTGTCCATTTACATATAGATCTTTTACATATTATGCTCGAGGATTGACATTCCATTTTTCATAAATTTCAGATTGGTACCCGAAGTGGAGAAAGGTGTCATATAGTCGGCCCCGTCCGACTTTTGAACTTTCTTTAGTGGTTTATATTAATATAGTTATCTGATTTGTTCCATGTTTTGGGTTTGGTCCTAAGACTCTGTTGTACTCATTTCACCTGCGGCGAATATCGAGATACAAAACTAGATAGCCCGCATTTAGGCCTAGCCCCTTATGATACCCACCGATTTCTGTATTTTTAATATTTAGCGTAAAGGAAATAGAAATAGAGCTATATCAGTCTCAATTAGGCATAACACCTCATATAATGATAACTCCTAATTTTCGGTAATTTCTAAACAATGTAATCAACATTGATCCCGCTTAAGGTATAGCCTCCAGGGACGTACTCACACAATTTTTTTTCTGTAATACCAATTTTTATGTTGAAATCGCAGTTCCACCCAACATTCCGAAATAAAGCCTGGGTACCTTTGTGATGGCCTCATATAACATATAATATTTTGGGGATTTTCCACCCTACCATGCGTCGCCAATATCCGTCCACTTTTTTGTGTTTTTAGGAAAGAGACGTGTTTTTACAGAAGAGACGTAGGCTGTAAATGAGATTTCAATCCAAAGTAGATACATTGAATCTATAAGACACACGTTCGAAGTCAGGTGGACATCAATGGACAAAACGTGTAATGCATTGTAGCATTGCATAAAGTCATTGTAGAAAGTCCAGAGACAACAGGACAATGTCGACAACGCTAACCAGGGCTTTGGAGACTATATTGTATATACATACAACTGATGAATAAGGGGTATCAGGAAAGACTGGGCTGGGCTCTTTATTGAAGAACCGGTGACCAAAATGCCACTCGCCGGTCCGATTACAGTGCGATCCTACAGACTAATCTCTATCTATATCTCAATCTATAATGAAGTGTGTAAGATGTTTAAAATCAAAAACCGAAAGTAAACAAGCTATAAAAGTTATAAACTTCAAAACACACTGCAGCACAGTGCGCTGTCCACAACAGAAACAGACGTAAGCTCCTTGGTGAACGATTTACATAAAATCAGACGAATATATATATATATATATATATATAGGGGATATACCTAAATCAATAAGAATTCATTCGACGTGAAATTAAATTTACTGTTATTTGAATATGTTACAAGAATATGTCCTTGAACAAACAATGGTGCAAAAGTTGCCTCAATGTTGGAGGATTTAAAAAAAAGTTGAAAATTTGAATCTCGTTCATCTACCGTTTCATCAGTTTTTACTAAAAAATATAATAAAACAGTAAAGTCGGACGGGGCCGACTATATGATACCCTTCACCACTATGGGTATTTTAAACAGGACGATTAACATGAAATTGGATGTGAATTGTGAATCGACTAAGACCAATCCATAAACATGTCATTCGTTTGATACGCTATTCTATGCCAACTTTTGTACGTTGTGCCAATCTGAAAAACATGAGGAGTTTAATGCACCATTTACTTAAAATCGGACGAAAACATATATGGAAGCTATATTCAAATATGAACCGATTTCTTGTCACTTGTCACAGGTTAGGTTATATTAATTTCATTACCCTCTGTTTCAGCCATATATTGGTTCCTTGGTGCGTCAACTACTTAAAATCAATCGATAATCTATAAGGGAGCTATATATAAAATCGGACGAAAATATATATGGGAGCTATATCTAAATCTGAACCGATTTTCCCGAAACTCACCACTCATCCTTCTAGACTCAATGCAGTACGCTGTGTCAAATATCGTGCAAATCGAAAGATATATAGCCACGTTGGTGCACCATTTACATAAAATCGGACGAAATTATATATGGGAGCTATATCGAAATCTGAACCGATTTTCCCGAAACTCACCACTCATCATTCTAGACTTAATTCAGTACGCTACGCCAAATTTAGTACAAATCTAAAGATATATAGGTCTATTGGTGCACTATTTACATAAAATCGGACGAAACTATATATGCGAGCTATGTCTAAATCTGAACCGATTTTCCCACCAACCCCCCCCCCCCCCCCAATTCTCGATTTTTTATTTTTAAGATTTTAAATGGGCTGGTAAATGAATACCAATGCTTGTTAAGGTTTGTACCTTGGCACATATATATTTGAAGATTTAAAAAGGAAGAAAAATAATTTACCAAAATTTGTTGTTGTTGTTTTTTGGGTTCAAAGAAAAGTCCATATTTTCGATGGCGGGCATGATCACTGGAACATCGGAATCCGAAAATTCCAACTGTGTTAGAAAGAGGACATGCCTGGCTCTCGTATGAACTAGGATTATTGACTTCGCATAACAATTAACAAAATGGCGGAACTTTGAAAAATTTTTTATGGAAAATCGCCTATTTTTTACCACAAACTAAGTTAAAAAATAAGGAAGATCTTCACCGATTAGTTTTATCCTAGTTCATACGAGAGCTACACACTCCCAGAAAAACGTGTCAAAATTTGAAGCCGATTGGATTATTAGTTTTTGAGTTATCGTGCACGCCATTCGTTTTGAGAAAAGCGCGTTTAAAATTTTAGAAGCCCTTTAGCCGTCACTTGATACTGACACAATAAATCGGCTATATCTTCAAGAGTTCTTAGATTTTCACTTGAAATTTTGTAGGAACATTCTAGAATTAGAGTAGATTCGAATTAAATAAAAAAAATTTTAACACCGAGAATGGGGGGGGTCCCCTTAAGTCAAATTTGATGCCGTGGTTGATATCAGTTCAGATTTAGATATAGCTCCCATATATAGTTTCGTCAGATTTTAAGTTATGGAACACCTTACTGCCAATATTTGTCCGATCATATATTGTCGTGCATCATAGTTTCTGTTCTGTTTTCCACGATATTTTGTTGTTGAAATCTATTCAGAGGGTTTAGATATAGCACCCACATATATTTTTGTCCCATTGTATGCAAATGGTACAAATGGAGGAACCTATGTCGGTTCGGTCTACATGAAATATTACATAGCGTATTGGACTGAAGTCGTTTCAGGCTTAGATATAGCTCCCATATATATATTTATCCGATTTCATCTAAATTCTGTACCAAATGACTAAAGTTTGTCCGATTATGACGTGATTAGTGCACAACGTATCAAATGGAATCTAGAACAACGGTTTTGTGTCGAGATACATTTTGGATATCGCACTGTGATGCAGCATACGAAAAGAAAAGTTCTATGTATGTATATAAACTTTTTTAGAATGTTTATTTGACAATTTTTACCTCTTTCTTGCTTTTTTAACAAAACCGAGCATTTTTTATCAACAAAATATTGGCAACACTTGACTCCAGTGTCTTTGAAGGAAGCGAGAAGAATAAACAGCGACAATATAAAAGAAATTAAATTTTCATAAAATAATACTTTGAGTGACTGGCCACTATTTATATAGGGTCTATATCAAAACGTGTACTAATATTGGCATTTGTCTGCATATAAACTATGAATCAAATAACTGATGATATAACTATATTTTATTGATTGAACAATGACAATCAAACCCGTCCATATTGCCAAAATTGTATCCATACTATACCTTGCCCATTATGTCAAGAATATGAAATTGTGTGTAATGCAGGAAATAGAAGTGCCGCCAACTATGTCGATTATATTTTTGTTGTATACGACGAAACAATTTAAACATTTCAATCTTAAAAATGGAAACCCACACAGCGCTACACAAGGAATTTGTCAGATTTGTCTTCTACTCCATCCGGGGTAACGCCTACGGCTAAATTAAATTGGCCATATTTTAATGTCAAGAAACGTAAAAAAAACTCGAACACAACACAGAAAATGACAAGACAGCGAAAATACAAACAAACAAGCAAAACGACAAAAGCTTATTTTTAGTAATGAAGAAAATAAAGATGATTTGTGTTGAAGGATATTTAAGGCGGTTTCATTTATTCTTTCAATTTCATCTTTGGCAGGCATTTATGAATACCACATTGCCTCTTTTTGCTTTGTAATGGAAAAGGCAAAAAACGCAAAAAATAGAACGAATGAATGAATGCGAAATTTATTTTTAGCCATGCCCTTACAAGAAAAGACAGTCATTTTGTTAAGGAGTTTAAAGGTACAAGCGCGAATAAGGTGCAAATAAGGAAGTGTGTAAACGAAAGGCAAATAAATTGCAGGTGTAGTTAGACATTTTTCAAGAATTTTAAAACGGGTCGAGTGTAATGACATTTTCGTACATTTATTTGAATGTAACGCCATGTTAAATGTTATTTTAAATGTATTAAGCAACTGAATAATATTATAACACTCACCTCTGCCCTTACAATCAAATCGGAACCATAAATACCATTCACAATTTTAGCAGCTTGGCTTGCATTTTGTAACCTCTACAGAGATATATGAACCTATTTTAATCAATCCATACTGAGGTCATTCTTACATCTATACAAATTTTATTATTATATATTTATATCGTGTCTTAATATAAATATGAACAACTTTACCGACATTTATTATACCGCATTGTAGGCTCACTAAGCTACCCCGTGACCAGTTTTGCCAAAACTTTGTCGATAAAAAATGCTAGATTTAGTTTAAAAAAAATGCTAGAAAGTGCTAAAAATTTTAAAAAATGTCAAATAAAAGTGCTAAAAATCTTATAGAAGGAAATTCACATATAGTTAATTGTTTAGGCGATGGACTTTCAAATGATTAACCCAAGGGAACGGGGGATGTGAACGACAAGGAGAGCTCCCAATCAGTTAATGATGAATCGCGCGTGTTGGTGTAAAAGAGAAGAAATAGAAAAAAAGAGAAGTAAGAAATTGCAAGAAAATGCAAAAAATAAAAGACAAGGGATAACTAGTTAATATATTCAATCCTTGACTTTATTGGCGGTTCTTCTTTCTTTTCTTACAACAAACAAACTACGTTTTGTAATTTGGTGTGGTGGCGTCAGAGGCCTGTTAGTGCTAACACGCAGATGTTAGCTCGACAAGAGTTAGTTAGCAAGTTATTTCTAAGGAGGTTGGTCGACTAGTGAACGCTGTGGTTCATGTGATTGCATGAACCACAGCGTTCTAATATGATATATTGCATTTTCACTTGAAAAAATCTCCCTACCAAAAATTATTAATATGGGCCCATATTTCGGTGTAGAGCGGTACTACAATTATTCGGTGTATTGGTGATTTTAGACACCTTTTTCAACCGAAGTGGCTTCATTATGTTTTTTTGAATTATCAATATTGGTCCGTGGTTTGGAGTAGCCTCAGTCGCGTTCGGAGACGTTTTTTAATAGAGTTGATTGTAATATCACATTGCGCGTTTTCGGAGCCTGGCACATGTGCAGAAAATCAATCCAGATGAAGGTTTTCTCATAGCCGTCACATTAATGCACCGACCTATTTTCGATATTTTTAGGGGTTTAGCCATATCATGTTTTAGAAAATATTTATGCGGAAAATTTTCTATATTTGGTCGTATACTCCATATGAAATTTCCCTCCTTTTTATACCCTCCACCATAGTATGGAGGGTATATTAGTTTTGTTTTTCCGTTTGTAACTCATCGAAATAATTATTTCCGACCCTATAAAGTATATATATTCTTGATCAGCGTAAAATTCTAAGACGATCTAAGCATGTCCGTCTGTCCCTCTGTCCGTCCGTCTGTCCGTCTGTTGTAATCACTCTAGCGTCTAAACGAGTTGAGATAGATCGGCAAAATTTTGCACAGAGTCGTCTTTTGTCTTCAGGCAGGTCAAGTTCGAAGATGGGATATATCGGTCCACGTTTAGGCATAGTTCCCATATAAGGGTACCCCCAAATTTTCGGTATTTTGGGGTTCTTGAGCGCGTTTTTCAACCGAATTCGCTGAAATTTGCTACATTGGGTTCGTATTGGGTACTAAATGTCTCCACAAAAAATTATAACTATAGGTCCATATTTTGGGATAGCCCCCATATAACGGTACGCCCAATTTTGCGGTATTTTGGGGGGTTTGATCGCATTTTTCGACCGAATTCGCTGAAATTCTCTATACTAAAAATTATAAATATAGGTCAATTTTTTTCGGATAGCCCCCATATAAGGGTACCCCCCAATTTTCGGTATTTTAGGGTTCTTGAGCGCTGTTTTCAACCAAATTCGCTGAAATTTGGTACGTTGGGTTCTTATTGGGTACCAAATGTCCCCTCTAAAAAATATAAATATAAGTCCACTTTTTCTGGTAGCCCCCATATAGGGGTACCTCTCAATTTTCAGTTTTTGAGGGGTTTTGACCGGATTTTTTCACCGAATTGGCTGTAATTTAGTAATTCGAATTCTTATTGGGTAGCAAATCTCTGCACAAAAAATTATAAATATAGGTCAATTTTTTCTGGTACCCCCCATATAACGGTACGCCTCAATTTTCGATATTTTGGGGTTCTTGAGCGCGTTTTTCAACCGAATTCGCTGAAATTTGCTACATTGGGTTCCTATTGAGTACTAAATTTCTCCACAAAAAATTTTGAATATAGGTCCACTTTTTCTGGAAGTCCCCATATAAATTTACCTCATAATTTTCAGTATTTTGGGGGTTTTGATCGTATTTTTCCGCCGAATTAGCTGTAATTTAGTATTTTGAGTTCTTAATAGGTACCAAATCTCCCCACAAAAAATTATGAATATAGATCCATTTTTTCGGATAGCCCCCATATAGGGATACCCCCAATTTTCGGTATTTTGGGGTTCTTGAGCGCGTTTATCAACCGAATTTGCTGCAATTTGGTATTTTGTAATCGTATATGGTAACAAATCTCCCTAACAAAAATTCTTAATATTCGCCCCCGTTTTGGGGTAGTCCCCATATAACCCCCTTTTTATTTATATTGAATTAGTTATCTGATTTGTTACGCATTTTGAGTTTGGTGCTAAGACTCTCTTGTAATCATTTCACCTGCGGAGGATAGCGAGATAAAAAATTAGAACGTAAAGTTCGACAATGACCTATAGCCGCATTTAGACCTAGCCCCTGTGTGGAGGTACCAGAAGAAGTGGACCGATATTCCCCATCTTCGAATTTGAACTAAGTTTGGAAGAAATAATAAGATGGGCAAAGTTTGGATAAAATCTAAATTTTTTGCAACGGATTTGGTCCAAAGAAAAATCGGGTCTAGAACCAATATTTCGATGAGGCATATTTTCACCGTGTTAAAGTGTATACACCGTCATTAGCTGTATGGCTGAGGGTATAATTATCCATTAAAAATTTCTGAAATTTGTATTATTTTTTACATTATGGGTTACATAATCCGTTTTTAGAAATGTCGGTATAGGTCTACTTCTTGAGATGTTCCCTATATTTTCATTTCTAGTCCTGTCCGTATATCTATGGTGGAGGGTATCCAAAGTTCGGCCCGGCCGAACTTAACGCTTTTTCACTTGTTGCATACTTTAAGGTTTAATTTGCCGACATTTTTGACATACCCATTATATAAAGTGGGACGAGACCGATTTTCGGTACTATGAAGTGGCTACAATTTGACATTCTGGACTCGGGTTGAATAAAAAACATCTTTCCAGAAAGTTTACAATTTAGATTCATGATTTATGCATACATTATTACCACACAAAGGCCCCGCTTAATTTGTTTTTTTTTTTTATTAATTTTCCCAAACAAACTATTTACTAACAGGCAATGTCACAGTCACCTTATGATGTACCCACCCATTTAAAAAAGACAATAATGAACACCACATGGTGCAGGGTATAAAAAGTTCGGCCGGGTCGGTTATTTTATTTGTTTACAAATTTACTGACTCTTTTTTAACATTGGAAAATTAAACTCATACCGCAAAATATAAAGAAATGTCAATAGGTCGCTGTGGAATCGAAAGCTAAAAAAGATGCTAGGTGCTAGATCAATTTTGTTGTTGCTAAACCAGTTTGAAAAGTGCTAAATCTAGCACTAAAAGTGCTAAATTGGCAACACTGCCCGTGACAAATGTCATTGCTATCGGAACAATTTTAGTTATATGATTCACCACTCTAAATGAAATTCAACGAACATATATATGGGACCCATATGTAAAATTGAACCGATTTCATCATTTTACAAACGAGTATGGTATTCCAAATTTAGTCTGAATCAGACAAACCATAGGAGTTTAGTGAACCATTTTCAGAAAATTGAACGAACATATGTAAATATGTTCTAATCTGTTTAATTAAGATTAAAAAAGTATGTCAACTTTACATTTTTACCACTTTATATTATTAGGTTCAATTGAAATTTTTGGTATTTTGCTGTAAAATGTATTAATAAAATGGATTACTTGATATTATACTCGATAAATATGGTGACAGGTGAAATGAGCCCATGTTTGTTTGCAGGAAGATTTTCTCGAAACATAACACACATCATTATAGACTCAATAATTGGACAATCATTGGGATAATTGTCACTATTAACATAAAATCGAACGATATATATGGGAGAACCGATTTCAACGAAACTTAACACTTGTCATTCTAGGCTTAATTCAGTAAGATCTCAGTCGAACATATTTTGGGAATTTTGTGAACAAAAAAAAAATCGATCGTCATAAAACACGTTGTCGGAGCACAATATATTATTGGTGGAAATATTGCAGCTATCGGCAGATGTTAGTGATGTCCCACTCCAAAAGTGTTTAAGAAGACCATACTGGAATGGGAAACCGTGACTTCTTGGGGAATAACGCCAGGTTCGGAATTTCATCGACAAAAATATTCCGGAATTTCTTCGATGAGGTCAATTTCCATCTCGGTCGCTTCGAAAACCCAAGAATTATTTTTGAGAAACATATGTTCAAAGTTAAATTTTTTTATGAAAGGTTTATAGTCCGAAAGGGGTCATTGGATCTTACTATTTCCAAAATGATCGAGAGATTTTTTATGTCTTTCATGCTACAGAACTATATCTCATTTCAACCGATTTTAACAAAACTTGACGCACATTTTGCTGTTACAAACATATGTACATATCCGCCCGCTGTTGCAGCACTCATTCCACGTATCTTCGACGTTGTGAATGCTCCAGTTTTTCAGTATTTTAGTGAACTGCAAGGACTAGAAATGACACATTCGGGTCTTCGGCATCAATTTCACTTATTTTCAGCAGAACGAGCGAAATGATCATACATTATTTCTAACCGCTCCAGACTCTTCACAATTTTGCTAAATACTTGAGGACGATATGTGGCTGTTGCAGAATTTTATAACAATTCTATACCCTCAGCCTTATGGCTAATTAGGGCACATACACTAATAGGGCAAAATGTGCCTCATAGAAATATTGGTTTTAGATTTCATGTTTTTTTTTTTTTTTGGAACAAATGGATGACGCGCATTATAACTATCCATAACTTTCGGAGTAACTGATTTCATCCAAACTATGCATATTGGAATATTTCTTCCAAACATAGTTCAAGTTCGAATATTGACAATATCGGTCCATTCCTTCAAGTAACTCTCCCACAAAATGGCTAAAATTGTGCGGAAAGTTCATTTTATAATATCATGCAAACAGACTATCCAATTTGAACCAAACTTTGTACAACCAATTATCTTTACCAAGCCTACATCAAGATCTTCCATAAAGGATCAAAACGTTCAATATTTATATATTAGGTATGAGTCGAATGGAATATCCGATTTGAATTAAACTTTGCACAACCTGTTATCCTTACCAAGCCGAAGATGGAATCCAAGATCCGAAGATGGAACCCATTGGTCCAATCCTTTTAGTAGCTCCCACACAAATGGTAAAAATGCTATATTTTTAAATTCATTATTACGCAAAAGGAATGTCCGATTTGAACCAAACTTTGCACAACCTATAATCTTTACAAAGCCTAGAGAAAGTCCACTCCTGGTACCTCCCCCACAAAGAATAAACATTTTCAATACTAGGAGAAAGGAATGTCAGATTTGAACCAATCTTCAGAAATTGCCAAAATACCAAATATTGAGTGTATCGTTTTATGACGGCTATACCAAAACGTGGACAGATATTAACCCGAGCTGTGCTAGCGTGATCATATGGTCACACTCATAATACGATCAATAAATCATCTACAAATCCCTACCCGAGCAGTGCTAGTGTGAACATACGCCACAGTCCAAAAATTGATCCTGTCGATTATCCTGATAAGAAAAAAGGATACAAATTAAATTTTTGAATTCAGTGGCCCACAATCTAGAGACGCTGAAAGTTTCGTCCCACAATTCGAAAAAAATAATTACAACACTATTGGGGTTAATAGAGGCAGATTGGTAGGAAGATGTGCAGCCCAATAGAAATTGAAACATTCATGTTTGAAACCTCTTTTGCCGAAAAGCACATAGGATAGAAAATTGTTAGTTTAATAAAATACAGTTTTGATCGTATCAAATTGTGTATACCCTCATTACGGACTAATTATAATTATAGGAATACCACACCATTTGTCCGAAATAAATTTAATAACTAATTAGAATACAATTAATTATTAAATTTTAGCTACATATAATAAAAATGACACTACCTTCAGATAGTTAAAACCCTGCACATTCATTCATTCATTTTTTTGGCTTTGGTTGCAATCCTTTAAATATAGTGTCCGTATCAAGTGTCTTTGTAATTTACATTTCATTATCATACATTGTCTGCCAAAGTATCCGTTGAGAGTACTGAGAGTCAATGTTCTCTTCACATAAGAACCGACACCAGCTGTATCGAATCTCCATGGGATTTATGGGGCCAAACAAGCACCAGTCAGCCATCCAACCATCCATGCAACCATAATAAGCGATGGGTCCTTTCTACCGAGAACAAGTAATTTTCTCTCGTATCGCCGCTTGGCGTTGTACATGACGCGTATGATTTATATGTATGAATGCAATTTAATATTCATATTGCTCATACGATATGCGTGGGTGGTATGACGGGCTGTCAGGGTGTTTGTTTTAACTGTACGTGTGATTGGATGCTTGGACGGATGAATGAATGACTGGATGGATGGATGATTCGTTCGTTGGTTGTATGTTAATGATATTCTTAACACTGAATCACTTATGAGCCTTCTTCTCCTTCCTTTCGTTCATCTTCTCGAAATGAGACAAGGTCTATGATTACCTTATAATCGTTATATTTTATGAGATAATCTAGGCAAGATTGAACAGGATGAATGAATTGCCATTAGTGATATTATGGCGATAAAATGCGGATATGCTAACTACTTTCTTGTTTATTTTTTTATGTCTGTCAAAAAAGGAAAGAAAAATTGATGTCATGACATATCAAGCAAGTCGTTTGAAGATATAAAACAAATGTTATGTCAGTGCGGGTATGTGCGGCGGAAAAATGAAAAACAGATGGTGCTTAAAGCATTTAAGATAATTGAGATACACTTTATATTTTTTAAGAAAGTTTAAAAACAGTGACATATTTCAAAAAAAAAAAAACATTTCAAAGTTAAAATCGTATACAAATGCAAATTGCTTGCAACCTTAGCAGTGCACCATGATTATTATCATATATTTTATAACTCTCTTGACATTTGGAATCACTGCATTTTGACAACACATTATTACAATATTATCTATTTATAATGCAAATTTTGCTTTAGTGTGTGTAATATTATATTCTACAAAAAAAGTAAAAAATCGCAAAGCAAATTCAGCATTAAACTCCTGAGTTATGTACAAAATCTGCTTTTGGGATGTGTATTATATACTGACAATACGGGAATTTTTTGTTGGTGTATTATATTTTATTCAAGATAATCGCCGTAACTTTGACAACTCATTCATACAGTGGTTTAACTAGAAATGACGGCGGACCCACCTTGTTCCACTTTTTATTTACGGACACTCCATTCGTTTCATATTGAATTAACAATTTTTTTAAAATATTGACACTTTGCGGGGGAGGTAGTAGAAGCAGTGGACCGATAGGTCCCATCTTCGTACTTGACATACGATTAGTAAAAATATTACGATGTGTAATTTATGGATTTATAAAAATTAAACATTTTGACCTTTTGCGTGGGAGGTACTAGAAGGAATACAATATACAGGCTTGGTAAAAATATTATTAGGTTGTGCAAAGTTTGGTTCAAATCGGATTGCCCGTTCGATGGTATTATAAAATAATTTGTCAGTAAAATTTTAACCATTTTGTGTGGTAGGTTCCCGAAGAAGTGGACAATGCAAAGTTTGGATGAAATCGGTTACTCCCTTCGAGAGTTATCGTCCGA
Organism: Musca vetustissima; assembly: GCF_032173495.1. Classification (NCBI taxonomy): domain Eukaryota; kingdom Metazoa; phylum Arthropoda; class Insecta; order Diptera; family Muscidae; genus Musca; species Musca vetustissima. The sequence continues at coordinate 115,699 of NW_026876471.1, read as the reverse complement.
CTCCAAATTGTCTGAATTGGAATTGGTCCAAGGAAACATAGACCTAAAACCAATATTTCGATGAGGCACATTTCTGCCATGTCAAACTGTATTTACCCTCATTTGCCATAAGGCTGGTGGTATTAAAATAGTATACGGGATCAGTTAAAAAATTAAATTAGACAAATAAAAGTTAATGTTTGTCTTTTTTTGGTGTGCTCTTCTATTTATTACAATTCGAAAAATTTAATGACGGTGGCTTTTGGCGAGTGTGGTGCATCATGAATTCTTGTCGTATGGTCGTACGGTAAATAAGGAATTCGACATTGAAGTTATGTTTGACCCGTAAGGAAAGTAGTGAAGTTGGACTGGGCCGACTATATGACACCCTTCAACACTTTGGGCATATTCTACATATATATCCAAATAGGTGTCGCCCTTTTGAAGTAATATTGTCAAAAAATTGAACGAACTTAAATATGTGATCTTTATCTATATGTAAACCGACTAACATTAATCCCCACACATTCCATTATGCAACCTATGCTATATCTAAACCTGAACCGATTTTTACGAAACTTAGCACACATCATTCTAGACTCAATTCAGTACACTATGACAAATTTCGTGCAGATCGAAGGATATATAGGGTCTTTGGTGCACCGTTAACACAAAATCGGACAAAAATATATATGAAAGCACAAATAATTGTAGACTCAATTCAGGACGCTATGCCAAATATCGTGTAAATCAAAAGATATTTAGGGACTTTGGTACACCATTTACATAAAATCGGACGAAAATATATATGGGAGCTATATCTAAATCTGAACAGATTTTTAAGAAACTTAGTGCACTTCATTATAGACTTAATTCAGCAGGCTATGCCAAATTTCGTGCAAATCGAAGGATATATAGAGACTTTGGAGCATAGCGTACTTAATGGACCCTACAATGATGTATGTTTTTTCGGCATTTTGGGGTTCTTGAGCGCGTTTTCAACCGAATTTGCTACAATTTGGTATTTTGTAGTCGTATATGGTAACAAATCTCTCTGCCAAAAATTATTAATATTCGCCCCCTTTTTGGGGTAGTCCCCATATAAACCCTCCACCATAGTATGGAGGGTAGATTAGTTTTGTTTTTCCGTTTGTAACTCTCGAAATAATCATTTCCGACCCTATAAAGTATATATACTCTTGATCAGCGTAAAATTCATATCCGTCTGTCTGTTGTAATCGCTCTAGCGTCTAAACGAATTGAGATAGATCGCCAAAATGTTGCATAGAGTCGTCTTTTGTCTGCAGGCAGGTAAAGTTCCAAGATGGGCTTTATCGGTCCACGTTTAGGCATAGCTCCCATATAAGGCTATCCTTCAATTTCGGTATTGTGGGGTTCTTGACCGCGTTGACCCGAATTCATTGAAAAATTCTCCATAAAAAATTATATATATAGGTCTACTTTTTCTGGTAGCCCTCAGATAACGGTACCCACCATTGGTGCACCATTTCCTTAAAATATGTGGAAGCTATATCCAAATATGAATCGATTTCAACGAAACTTGTCACAGATTAGGTTATACTATACTACTATACATAACGTTAAACTTTGGGTCCTTGGTGCATCGTTTACATAAAATCCCATATATATGGGAATTATATCCAAATCTGAAACGATTTCAACAATACTTGACACACGTTAGGATATACTAACTTCAGTACGTTGTCCAAAATGTGTGTCAATCGCATTAACATTGGTTCTTTGGTGCACCGTTTACTTAGAATCGGACGAAGCTATATAAGGAAGCTTGACACACGATATGCTATAGTAAATTAATAACGTTGTGCAAAAGTTTTTGCCAATCGGCTGAACTATTTATCTAAAATCGGACGAAACTACATAATAAACCAAAAACATATGTTGGCTGTCAATATCTGCCATTCTGGGTAATAATTGATTAGAAAACGTGTCCGAAGTCCTCAAAAGAAAGAAAATTGAGGGGTATCGTTTTATGGGATCTACCTAAAATATAGATAGATTTTGAATCCAGTTAAAACCTAACATACCAAATTACAGCCAATTCGATCGATAAATGCGTCAAAAATCCTGGGGGATACCGTTAAATGGGGGCTAACCTCAAAACTGGAGTTGAAACTCTCACAACGCATAAAACTTATCAAAAAGCTACTAAATGGAACAAATACATGAACAGAAATATTAGATTAGAACGGGCGGACATAACTACATCGATTCCAAATTTTCTGAAATGGATTTCATTTTAAGACACTGTGGTTCATATAAATTATTTCTATGAGGCTGATAGTACAAATATGTGGAACCATCCACACTTTGAAATATTTGTCTGATCATAGCAATAGCATTTAATATAATGCTGTAGTTGACCTATATATTTCGATATCTACATATATGTACTCGTATCACACTCCATACATACATACATAAATTGTCATTAAATTTAATGTATTTGCACATTCAGATTTGTGTGTGGAATATCTATTTATATTAAAATACAAAGAAGAAGCAAACTATCTTATCAACAAATTTGTCTAATTACAATACAAATTTAATAACAAAATTACTCTGAATAGATCTAAATTTCAGTATCATTAATGACAACTACAAATATGCGGAACCATAGAAATATGTACATATGTAAATGGAAGAATATGGTAATTTTTCATGGCTTATGTAACTGTTTGAATGTTGGAATAGGTTTTTCAAAAAAGGATTTACATATAAAAAAAGAAAAAAATTTAACAAATTTCGAAATCCTCAAAATACTGAAAATCACATTAATATGGAGGCTTATCGATAAAGTGTACCAATATTGATAATTTTTGGTAAGAATATTTGGTTCCGAACCAAATTTAATAACAAAATTACTCTGAATAGAACTAAATTTCAATATTATTAATGGCAACTCCAAATATGCGGAACCATAGAAATATGTACATATGTGTAAATGGAAGAACATGGAAATCTTTCGTGGCAGATGTAACTGTTTGAATGTTGGAATAGGTTTTTCAAAAAAGGATTTGCATATCAAAAAGGAAAAATTTAAACAAATTTCGAAATCCTTAAAATACTGAAAATCACATTAATATGGAGGCTTATCGATAAAGTGTAACAATATTGATAATTTTTGGTAAGAAGATTTGGTTCCGAACCAAAAATGTTTAATTATTTACTCAAAATAATCTTACGTACTTAGCTGGATTGATACAGAACGGTTGTTCCATAAGTCGAGCTTAAAAAAGATTTCCAAACGCGTTGGTCTTGTGCGCATCTCCTCCAATTTGAAAGACCATGTTCCGAGATGTTGTATTCTACTTGGTCTTTCCATCTAATTCGTGGCCTTCCCCTTTCGCGTGAACCATTAGTAGGCTCGTTTTTATATGCCTTTTGAGCTGGGGCATTCTCATTCATTCGCTCAACATGGCCTAGCCACCGTAGTCGCTGCAGGTCAATACGACTGACTATGTCGATGTCCGCGTATAGATTGTGTAGCTCGTGGTTCATTCGACGCCGATATTCACCGTCAACGCAGATCGGTCCATAGAACTTACGGAGATTTTTCTCTCGAACACTCCAAGAGTTGTATCATCTGCTTGAGCGAGTACCCATGCTTCAGATCCATATAATAGCACGGGTAGCATCAGCGTCATTTAAAGTGTGAGTTTGGTCTGGCAAGAGGTGGCCTTGTTTCTAAATTGCTTACTTAGACCATAGTAGCATCTGTTGGCCCTAATAATCCTTCTCCGAATTTCAAAACTGTTGTTATTCGTTTTATTTATGACGGTACCAAGGTGTATAAAATCTTTAACTACCTCGAAGCTGTAGTTCTCAAGTTCCACAGTTGGTCCGAGTCTACTGGACGTCTTGTGCGTTGATACCATCACCTTGGTCTTCTTGCCGTTTACTGCCAGACCCACTTTGGCAGACTTCTTCTCAATTTGTTCAAAGGTGGCTGTTACCGCTAGCAATGTTCGACCCATTACATCGATGCCATCGGCGTAGGCGAGTAACATGTGCTGTTTGGTGTTCTGTTCACCTTTGCGTCTCGTATGACCTTTTCCAGCAGGATGTAAAAAAGATTACAAGACAAACTATCACCTTGTCTGAATCCTCGTTGAAGGGCTCCGACAAGTCCTTTCCGACTTGAACGACTGACCTTGCGCCACTTAAAGTTGTCCTTCATAGCCATATTAATTTTGCACAAATGCCGAACGCAGACATGGCTTTAAGCACTTCTGAACGTATAGGGCTGTCAAATGCGGCTTTATAGTCGACGAATAGGTGGAATGTGTCGATGTGTTTTTCGTGGGTTTTTTTCAGGATTTGGCGCAGAGTGAAAATCTGGTCAATGGTGGATTTGCCAGGTCTGAATCCCCATTGGTATGGTCCAATAATGTCGTCGACCATTGGCTTCAATCGTTCACACAGCACACTGGATAGCACTTTATATGCGATGGGAAAAAGACTAATTCCTCTATAATTGGCGCATATCGACTTGTCTCCATTTTTATGTACGGGACATAGGATGCTGACCATCGGTTTCAATCGTTCACACAGCACACTGATAGCATTTTATATGCGATGGTAAGAAGACCAATTCCTCTATAGTTGGCACATATCGTCTTGTCTCCATTTTTTGTGCCCGGAACAGAGGATGCTGAGCATGCATTCCTCTAGCCAAATTGTACTAAACAGCTGGTGCATGCTCCCGACCAGCACCTAACCACCAGTATTAAATAGTTTTGCTAGTAACCCATCGGCTCCTGCTGCTTTTTTGTTCTTTAGCCGATTAATTGCTATTCTGACCTCATCTTGGCAAGGTGGTATACATTCTATACCGTCATCTCTTATTGGTTCTGGGGTATCTTCTTCACCGCCACTACCAGAAGCTTTTCGAAATGTTCCTTCTAGATCCTCAACACGCTGTCTGTTTCTGTCACCAGGTTTCCATCTTCGTCCCTACAGAAGTATGTGCCTGCACCAAAACCTTCGGTTGGTGTTTTACTCGTTGGTAAAATTTCCAGACTTCTTTCTGACTTCTGTACATCTCAATTTGCTCACGTTTTTCTTGTTCTTTCTTCTTTTTTCCTCTTTTTTCTCGCGATAATTCTCTATCGCACTGCGTGTTGCTACTGTCTGCAGGGTTTCCCCATACGCTGCGTTTTCGATAGCACATCGATAGCATTACGACACTCTTGACCGTACCATGGGTTTCTTGATGATGGTGTTTGGTATCCAAGTGTTGCTTTTACTGCAGTTTGTAGGGAGTGGGCAATTCTTTGCCATTGTGCTTCTATACTATTATCGGGATAAGAAGTGGTTTCGTCAAATAGGTGGGTAAGTTGAGCGTAGTAGGCTTCTGCTACCTGTTGTGTTTGCAGTTTTTCGACGTCGAGATTCCGTGTTGTGTTAGATCACACATTTGCTGCTACATTAAGACAAGTGCGAACCTTGGCTGCTACAAGGTACCGGTCCGAATCGATATTCGCTCCTCGGATCGATCGATCCTCTAATACACGTCTTACGTCTATCACAACATGATCAATTTGATTTCTCGTTGCTTGATCAGGAAAAATCCAGGTTGCCTTGTGTATATCGAGATGCTTGAACCTGGTGCTGCTAACTACCGTGTTTTTTGCTGCGGGGAAGTCAATCAACCTCATGTTTTTTCATGAAGGCAGAATATATATTTTCCCTTCCGATTTTTACATTAAAATCTCCTAGCAAAATCTCCGGAGCATGGGCGCAAATAAGACTGATGTAGAAGAACTTCGTTTTTATACGGATTATATCAATTCGCTAATCTACTGTTAACCATAAATCCGCAGCCAAATTCATTTCATGGCAGCTATAATACAGTGCGTAATCGCATGATTTACTTACGCCTGTCCCTTTCCATCGCATTTCCTCTAAGGCAATAATATCGGCTTTGTACTTCTTGAGTACATCCGTCAAAGCGAAAACTGCGCCTGTTCTGTACAAAGTGCGCACATTCCAAGTGCAGATTCGCAGATGTTTTGGTTTTCTTTTTCTTTGCTTTTTCATAGTAGCTTGGGAATTCCGATTGTAGGCAACTAACCCGACGCCTCAACCCATTTTTTATAGTTCTTATGGGTGAACTCGCGGCACATATCACTTACTATTTCAATGGGCGATGGAAATAGCTATCCCAGGTGGCACCGCGAGGAGGTCAGTGTCCACAATTGAGATGAAAGAGGGACCAAGATAAGCCTAGGCTTCGCCATGTTCAAGCCAATCAGAGCCGTTGCTTGGTATCTATCATCCCCTACGTCAACCACTCAAAATTATCAAAATACCAAATTGGGGTATCGTTATATGGGGGTTTTTATAGCTCATATAGCCCTGCCTGCAGAAAATTGATCTATTTTAATTTGTTTAGAGGCTAGTATGAAATAAATAATTACAAAATTCTCACCAGGATTCTAAGCAATCTGCTCAGAATGATATAGTGGTCCCAATATAGTCGGTTCCGTTGATTCCATATTTCACAGAAATGTATTTCGTCTTGAAAATGAAACTAACTAAAAAATCATATAAATCTTCAATCATTCTCACTTTCCGATCATACCTTACCATCAAATAGTTGAAATTTTAAAAATTGCATGTAAGCTCATTGATTCTCAATCAAGTCGAGCGACCATTCATGTCCTTTTTGTTGGAAACTTTTGGTATTGGCAAAACTAACAAAGCAACATACAAAACTGTCGTAACCGCATTACAGCAATCCGTTTATTTGTAAGGGATGTCGTGCCAGAATTTATATTTTTAAAACTGTTGACGAAAATACTTAAATCAATTATTTGCAAGCAGCCTTAGTTACTAAACTCGGAAAGTCAAAGATCAGCGATTAAAAAAATTATTTAAATCAGAGCTCATAAGATATTCTTTGGACCGAACAACATTGGCTCTTAAGGCCAAATTGCAAACCCTGTAATATATTGCCACATATTTTTGTCAGTTTTTCTTTTTCATTTTTTAGTTCAAGTTAAAAAGTAAAAGTATTAGTTTTTTGTTTGTTGCTTGGCTGCATTGTTGGTGTCCCAGCAACAATGAGAAAGGAAAACAACAAAAACAAAAGAAGCACAACTAAAACTTTTTTTGTTCCCAACACGTAAAGTGTTCCAAAGTTCAAACCTCTTGACGTCATAACTTGTGTGGATACGCAAACTCAAATACACTTACATATATACATTAATAATGTGTGTAAAAGTGTGCTCATAGAGTGACATAGACATACAATATTGGCTTCAAATTTATTTTCTATATAAAACCAAAAAAACATTATTTATCATTATGGGGAAACACTCGGTCTAACTTGGGTATTTAATTTTTAACTAGAAAACCCTTGGCTCATTTAAAGCTTTTATGCAGCCAAAATTTCAATTTTTTTTAATCTTCTGGATTATGATTCTACATTTTGAAAATAAATCAGGGGGCATTGAAATATATATAGAAAATCGTCGAGATGGAACTTACAATTGGGTTTTAAAATAAAACCTACACTCTCCAGGGGCTTTCATGAGATGTAGTGTGAATTACATTTGTCATTCCGTTCCATTTATATACCTCTATATAATATAATAATAGAATTATATGTCTGTCTGCTGAAGTCAGGACAGAGACCGGAATATTATGATAGAGCTTTGAAAATTGGCTATATATTACTACTACTTCTATTTCAAATGATATACATATATCGGACGACCAATACCAAAGTATTGACCTTCCGATATTCTAAAGGTATTAGCCACATTTATCAATCATAGGGGCGATAATGTGGTATTCTCTATTTCTTAGAGGGTGAACATGATCTTTACATGGCAAATTTATATTCCATCTATTTCACCTAACCCCCTTTTAAAGGTCTCATCCCATTTTACGAATGTTGTCCACATTTTGGTATAGCTGCATTTATACCCTTCACCACACTGTGGCACAGGGTATTATGTTTTTGTGCATATGTTTATAACAGGCATAAGGAAACGCTCACTTTATAAGTCGATTTATGATTGTCGGTCGGTCTGTCTGTCTGTCCATGTTAAATTGTAAACAAAGTGCAGGTCACATTTATGATCCGAATTGGATGAAATTTGGCATAGGTCGCTTATATGGCCCAGGGACGAACCCTATTGAAATTGGGAAAGTCGATTCCAGATTTAGATATTGCTCCCATATATAGTTTCGTCCGATTTTATGTAAATGGTGACCAAAGTACTTATATATCTTTCGAATTGCACGAAATTTGGTATAACGTACTGAATTGAGTTTAGAGTGATGTCTGCCAAGATTCGTGAAAATCGGTCCAGAGTTAAATATATAAATATATAGTTTCATCCGATGTCATGTAAATAGAATGATGTATCTTAAGTTTCATAAAAACCGGTTCAGATTTAGATGTTCTCATATATATCTTCGTCCGATTTAAAGTAAATGGTGTATCAAAGTCCTTATATTTCTTTCGATTTGCACGAAATTTGCCATTGCGTACTGAATAAAGTCTAGAATAATGTGTGTTAAGTTTCGTGAAAATCGGTCAAAATTTAGATATAGCTCTTATATATATTCTCGTTCGATTTAATATAAATGGTGCACCAAAGTTTCTATATATTTTTCGATTTGTACGAAATTTGACACAGCGTAATGAATTAGGACTAGAATGATGTGTGTTAAGTTTCTTGAAAATCGGTTCAGATTTATATATAGCTCCCATATATATTGTTGGCCGACTTTATGTAAATAGTGTACCAGGCCCCTATATATCTTTCGATTTGTATGAAATTTGATATAGCTTAGTGAATGAAGTCTCGAATGGTGTGTGTTAAGCTTTATTTCGTGAAAATCGGTGCTCCCATATATATTTTCGTCCGATTTAATATAAATGGTGCACCAAACTTCTAATGTTTATCCGATTTAGACAAGATTTTGCTATGCAACATATGTATGATTTGATTGTTGTATCTATGCGACTAAAATTTTTAGAGAAGGACGTATGTTGTACCTTACACAAAGGATCATGAGATAATCACGTCTATATGTCTAAAGTGGTAGTCGGTCCGTCCAACTTTTGAACTTTATTCATCTCTATATACGTAGGATAAATATTGTCTTAGTAGATTATATAAGGCTATGGATCGATTTTATAAAGTTTGAATGCGCAAGTATCAATTTTTTACTTGTTTCTATAAAATCCGATCAACAGGGGCTTTTGTTCTTTTTTTTTCATTCAAAAAAACCTTTTATATATATAAAAAACCACGCAACGAAGTTTAATTTTTAATAGAACAAAAAACAGCGCCCATCTGGGGTTTGAAATTTTTTGCTAAGAAAAAAAGCAGTGCTCATGTGGGGTTAGGGGTTTGTTTGCAAAGCGCCAAGCACAAAGCGCGAGGCTTTAAATATAGTAAAACACCCAGGCCAACTTGGGCTTTGAATTTTTCTGTATAAAAACCCGAGGCTTATATCTATTAATGCTTATATCTTAAAAAGGGTTATATCTTAAAAAGGGTTACAGATTTCCACTTCAAAATTTGCCTGAGTAAATTGGTTACATATACGCATTATCCCTATAAGAATTGGAGTGAAACAATGGGGAGAACTTACTCCCAATTATTAACACTTTGTGGCCCAATGTTGCCCACAGGCAACAAAATGTTTTAGAGGTTATATTTCATATGTAGCTAGTAGATATATGGGAAATTACAAAAATCTTTTAAATTCCTTGAAGCTGAGGTTTGCAAGGTTATAACTCGCGAAATATGAACATATTGCATATAATTTAAATTCAATTCTATAAAATGAAGTGTGCTTGTCAAAATCTTGAAATATTGGTAATAAATAATAAGTTGCGTGGAAGCTGTGATGGTGGTAATGTAAAAAAATGGGTGAAAATGTGTTGAAGCCAACGAGTTTTTTTGTGTTCGTTCCCGATTTGTGGCTAAACTACACAACGCACGCACATGTGATCAGTGACTAAGTTGCAGAATACCCCATGGACAATATGGTTCTAATGTATGATTTTTCGATATAATCACTGCATCCACCCAAAATGGATGCTGACATTTTGAAGCCGGATTTTCGGTGTTTTTTGAATTTTTCTTATAATTAGGATGCGCATCCAGATAATAGAATAAACTAATTATAGGATCGTAGAACTCGTGATTCTGCTTCGTTTAGTGTATATCTCATGAATGTGCTCACTGTAGCTTCTTTGCAATTGGGTTCCAAAGACGAAAATTTGGTGCGTAAATTTTTATAAAAAACATATTTTTTGAGTCTAAAATTAAGAAAGTCCATTCAAATTCCGTGGAACCCCGCGTGATTTTAGTTTTTTTACGTGCCGGATCGAATGAGCCCATCCATGTTCAATTCCGTCCAATAAAACGGCGGATATAAGTACCTTGAATGTGGAAAAAACTGCAAAAACTTATTTTGACAAATTCGCGTAAAAAATCGCGGTTTTCTTCGAATTAATTTTACATGCATTTATGCTTGTATTGTCAAATTCGCGAATCTGTGTGGAAATAGGTCAAAAATACATCGATACGCGAATAATATGCGTATTTTATCAAAAATTGATTGTGGAGGCACATCCGCGGTTCTTAACCGATCCTTTTAAAATAGGTGTCCGTTTGCGTATTTTCATAGGAGATTACTAAAATCGGATGCGCATAAAAATCGTATGCACGTTGCGTGATTTTTAGCCATTTTTAGGGTTTTTGCATAGTAAAGTGCATCGAGTGGCACACTTTGACCGCTAAATTAAACATCGAAAAATTAATAATTATTGAAAGACATTGATTCGGTTTATACGAAAATCGCATGCGCATCAACTGATTTCAACTAATTCGCGAATTGCAAGCTTTTCAATATTGATCATTTTTATGTATTGTAAGTGCAATATATTTAGCCATTAATGACGTCGAAACGCTTATCAGATGAATCTGCCGATATTTAACAATCATCTAAAAGAATTTGCAGAAGAAAGCGTCGTATATTTTAGAAGATTAAGGCAAAATCGTATCCTCTTAACCATACTAAAAAAATCGAAAATTCAAAAAAAAATTTGTTTTAATTCAAAAATTAATTTATTTTATTTTCCGATATCTTCATCTTTCTATTTGTTTTTCGCGACTATTAAACCGTATTTCAGTGTGATTTGACTAGTATGCAAAGAAAACAATGGTGTTTAAGCATTTGTGAAGAAATTCGCGAATTACAACGGATAGGAATCCATTTAATTTATATTTGAAATACAAGATTTAAAACCGCTATAACTTTTGTGCGCAGCATCCGAATTTGTGAACGCGAACAGATTTCGAATCAGCATATTTTTCTTAACCTATGTACCAAAAATCATAAATGTGCTCGCAAAAAATTTTTTCAAAATTTTTTTAATGGAATTTTAAAAGAATTTTGTAATTTCCCATATATTCTTTGTATTTCATACGTCAAGACTTGATTATCGACGACACATATCAAAAGAAAAATCAAAAAAATTCAAATTTTTGGTAAAGTTATGAGCTTTTCAATGTAGAGAAGAGGGCAAAAATGTGTACAGTACTAATTTGTGTATACAGTCCAAATTATTTAAATCGCTTCGCATTCGAAATGTACAAATTCTGTTATCAGAATTATTTTTGATTCTTGTAAAAATGAATATAGAGAATAATTTAAAATGATTTTTCGTCGATTTTTCATTTGGTTTTCTTGATATTGGGCTTTCATTTTTCAGAAAGAATGTACTGTATCTACCGAATGCAAGGATGTAGCGATCTCAAATTTTGTCCATATCCTATCTACGATAGATGCATTAAATCTGTGAACAGAAAATTGTTCTATGATTACGGAAAAAAAATCAGGGCTCAAAGGGTTAATATAATTTATCTTTACATAGAATAAAGAAACGCTTTTGGTTGGACACAAAAATTGCAGAATTGACTTTGCAGAAATTTTCGCAGTCCGCCATGCCATCCCATGGAAGTAAGATAGGCAAAATAAATTTCCAAAATTCCGCTCTAAACTAATATTATGAACATATTAGAATATCTTGAATAAATCTGTCCATAAAAGTATTTATGATACTCAGATAAGTACAAATCCAATCTTAAATTACCAGGAAGTAAAAATTGCGCCACGGGTCCCGCTAATATATATATATATATATATATATATATGATGGGCTTTATCGGTCCACGTTTAGGCATAGCTCCCATATATGGGTATCCCCCAATTCCCCCACCAAAAATTATTAACCCCCTTTTTATACCCTTCATTACACTGTGGTACAGGGATAATCGAGATAGACCCATGGTTCCTTTTGAGAATATGCATAGAATCACTTTTTTGGGAAAAATCGGTTGAGATTTAGATGTAGCTCCCATATATATTTTCGTCTGATTTAAGGTAAATGGGACACCAAAGTCCCTATATATCGTTCGATTTGCACGAAATTTGGCATAACGTACTGAATTGAGCTTAGAGTGATGTCTGCCAAGTTTCGTGAAAATCGATTCAGATTTCGATATATTTCGTCCGATTTTATGTAAATGGTGCACCAAAGTCCCTATGTATCTTTCAATTTGCACGAAATTTGGCATAGCGTACCGAATTGAGCCTAAAGTGGCGTCTGCCAAGTTTCGTGAAAACCAGTCCAGATTTAGATATAGCTCCCATATATAGTTTCATCCGATTTTATGTAATTGGTACATCAAAGTCCCTATATATCTTTCGATTTGCACGAAATTTGGCACGACGTACTGAATTGAGCCTAGAGTGATGTTTGCAAAGTTTCGTGAAAATTGGTCCAGATTTCGATATAGCTCCCTTATATATTATCGATTGATTTTAAGTAATTGACGCACCAAGGAATCAATATGTGGCTGATAGGAACAAAACGTACTGAAATTAGTATAACCTAACAAGAAATATAGCTTCCATATATATTTTCGTCCGATTTTAAAACGACATTTACATTAGAACTTTTTACCGGGTTAACCCACTTTATGAGGATTTATATGACATATATACAATGGAATTGACAATTGAAACCCGCTGGGTTAACGAAATCCGGTTAAATGTAAACGTACTGTAAGTAAAGGGTGCATTAAACTCCTCATGTTTTCAGATTGACATGAAATTGCACGTCGTACAAAATTTAGCATAGAATACCGTAACAAACAAATGACATGTTTATTGATTGATCTTAGTCGATTCACATTTAGATAAGTATTACATATTTTATTTCATCCAATTTCATGTTAATGGTCCTCTTTAATATACCCATAGTGGTGAAGGGTATCATATAGTCGGCCCGTCCGACTTTACTACTTTCCTTACTGGTTTATATTGAAATAGTTATCCGATTTGTTCCGCGCATTTAGGCCTAGGCCTAGACCCTGTGTTGGACGTACCAGAAAGAGTGGATCGATATTCCCCATCTTCGAACTTGAACTAAGTGTGGAAGAAATAATAAGGTAGACAAAGTTTGGATGAAATTAAAATTTACGGAAACGGATTTGGTCCAAAGAAACATGGGGTCTAGAACCAATATTTCGATGAGGCCATTAGCCATAAGCTGAAATTTGTATTTGGTGTACATTATGGTTACATCATCCGTTTTTAGAAATGTCGGTATAGGTCCACTTAACGCTTTTTCACTTGTTTATTTTTCTATAGAAAACTCAATTCCATTTGATATTAAATGTTATCTTTCAATAATTTAAAAATCCTTCAACCAAGAGTGCCATGTGTATGACCCAGTAAAACAGCTTTCACCACATCTTCACTTGATATATTTATTAAATAAATACAATCACTATTATATTGACATCAAATGCACACACGTGTACATACTCGTCTATATGGTTTCTTTACTTGTTGTTGTTGTTATTGTTACTGTTTGTTTTAATATTACTTGTCAAAAACATATTGCAGCTATGCATGGCTAAAAATAATTCAATACCAACAACCTGTGCTGTATGGTGTTTCGAGGACAAACAAGAACAATTTTTTAATATATATTTTTTAATTTTTCACTTTTTATTTGCAGCATGCTTTTAGGAGCATTTCCGATTAGCTCGAAAAATTCATCAGCCACGTCCGCCAACAAAAGCGGAAGATGTCGGTTTTGCTTTTTATGCGGCGGTTATGTTTTGTTTTTGGTCTTGGGTGCAGCGATGTTCTCAGCCATTGAAGCGCCAAAAATTGATGTGATTTCGCAACGAGTGGAAACATTTCGAAATCAATTTCTGGATAAACATGCGTGTTTAAATGGTAAGTTCGAAAGTGATTTGTTATTGGATGTTAAATTTTATTGAAATGTATATTGTATATAATTGTTTTCCATAAGAATTTAAAAATTAAAAAAAATTAAACACAGATTTTTTCTATAAAAATAAAGACAGACTTAAACTTTTTAAAGAAAATTTCTCACCTCAAGGGAGTGAAAATGTCAATGCCGACTTTATTCCATCTACATCTAAAAATATCAGGGTTCCACTAGTTAACAATTGTTTTTGTTCTATTGTTACTGGTGGCTGTAGCGTGAGAATTCGATTTCCTCATTTCTAAGCAATCTTATCTTATTCTTATTATTCTTATTCTAATGCTTATCAGTAGAAATTTCTCTAAAGAAAATGATCATGTCGCATGCCTGTAAATTTGTACAGACATACAAACCATACATACAGTCTTGTGTAATTCATATTCTTTGTAATGTACATGCAATTTGAATGTACCCCCATAGACTTGTGTTCGCCGTCCTATAGTTGTCTAAATTTTTAAACGTTACATAATTAGTCATATGTCTAAACGGGACAAAAAATAGCTGATTTGCTTCTTTTATTTATTTTTTTGGAATATAAACAATAAACACAACAACAATGGCAAGACAACAATAACAATATAAGAATATGATACAATCAGATTCATTCTTAGCTGCATCAGAAGCAAATATTCTGAAAAAAAATTAAATTGTAAGCTATGCTAAGATTGATGAGGGAAGAAAGCTAGGGTTGCCATCGAAAAATAAATATGTTTCTACCAAAATGGTATAGAAACATATTTCATATATTTTAAAGATAGGAAGCCCTACGAGAAAATTTTGAAAAAATAAAATAAATAAATCTGCAGTCAGTCTGGTGATTTTTCCTTTAAGAAAAAATGAGCCTGTGTTCTTTTTCTATAGAAAAAATTATGATACCCTTCACCACTTTGGTATATTCTAATAGATGTCGAAGGCATATTGACATGAAATTGAACGAACTCAAATATGTGGTCTTTATCAATATGTGAAACGGCTAACACCAATCCGTACATATATTCTGAAACCTACGATAAGTTTCATTTCATTCGGGCAGATTTAGAATTGTTTGCGTATAATAAGACAAATTTATGTAACACTTGATACACGCTATTCGTGTACTTGATACACTGTTCAAAATTTAATCTCAATAAAGCACCCGTTCGAAGTATATATGCACCAATTTCAACAAAACGTAATAACGTCATTCTAGTCTCAAGTTGATACGTTGTGCAAACTTTCGCGTCAATCGGACAAACATTAAAAGTTTGGTGCACCATTTACCTAAAATCGGACGAAATTATATATGGGAGCTATATCTAAATCTGAACCGATTTTTACAAAACTTTGCACACATCAGTCTAGGCTGAATTCAGTACGCTGTGCCAAATTTCGATTAAATCGGAAGATATATAGGGACTTAGGTGCACCATTTACCTTATATCGGACGAAAATATATATGGGAGCTATATCTAAATCTGAACCTATTTTTACAAAACTTTGTACACATCAGTCTAGACTGAATTCAGTACGCCGTGCCAAATTTCGTGCAAATCGAAAGATATATAGGGAGTTAGGTGCACCATTTACCTTAAATTGGACGAAAATATATATTGGAGCTATATCTAAATCTGAACCGATTTTCATGAAACTTAGCCCACATTATTATAGACGCAATTCAGTACGCTGTGCCAAATTTCGTGCACATCGAAAGATATATAGGGTCTTTGTTGCACCAATTACCTTAAATCGGATGAAAATATGTATGGGATATATATATATATATAAATCTGAACTGATTTTCCTGAATGCCAAAATTTGTGCAAATCGAAATATATATAGGGACTTTGGTATCCAATTTACCTTAAATCGGACGAAGATATATATGGGAGCTATATCTAAACCTGAACCGATTTTCACGAAACTTTGCACACTTTGTACGCTGTGCCAAATTTCTTGCAAATCGAAAGATAAATACGGACTTTGGTACACCATTTACCTTAAATCGTACAAAAATATATATGGGAGCTATATCTAAATCTGAACCGATTTTTCCCAATTTCAATAGGTTTATCCTTGGGCCAAAGAAATGAGCTATGCCAAATTTCATCTAATTCGGATCATAAATTCGACCTGTACTTTTTTTACAATTTAACATGGACAGACGGACGGACATGCATAAATCGACTTAGAAAGTGATTCTATGGATATTCTCAAAAGGAATTATGGGTCTATCTCGATTATTTTTGCCTGTTACAAACATATGCACAAAGACATAATACCCTGTAACACAGTGTGGTGAAGGGTATAAAAATGGGCTGGTGTTCTTTTTCTATAGAAAAAATTCAAATCTCCAGATCGAAATCTCCCATTTGTGTGCCAGTTGGCTTCTGTGTTTTTCTACAGAAAAAATCATTTGGGTACTTTTTTCTGACACTTTTTTATAACAAAATTCAACGACCTATTTGGGCGCCGTTTTCCCCTATAAAAAATCCAAAGCCCCAAGTGGGCGGAGACTTTTTATATTATAAATTCAAAGTCCCAGTTGGGCGGATATTTTTGTCTGTAGAAAAAAAATTCAAAGGCCCCCAGATGGGCCATGTTCGGCGGAGACTTTTTTCTATAAAAAATCAAAGCCCCCCTTGGTCAAATATATTTTTCTACAGAAAAAAAATAAAGCCCCAGTTGGACGGATACATTTTTCTATAGAAAATAATGCAAAGTCCAAGATGAACGGAGACATTTTTCTTTAGAAAAAAATCCAAAGCGTTGATTTTTCTATAGAAACAGTTGGTTGGGCGGAAGAAATGCAAAGCTCCAGTTTTTCTATAGTAAAAAGCGCTTGTTAAGCGTGAGCGATTTTTTCTGTAAAAAAATTCAAAGTCCCAGTTGGGCGGAGACTTTTTTCTTTATAAAAAATCAAATAATAGAAAATAATCCAAGGCCCTTATAAGGGTTAATTTTTCAATAGAAACAATACAAAGTCCCAGTTTGTCAGAGACTTTTTTCTACAAAAATACATCGAAAGCCCTAGTTGGGCGGAGACTTTTTTCTATGGAAAAAATTCTAAGCTTCAGTTTTTCCCTATAGAACAAAATTCTAAGCCCTTGCTAAGCCATTTATCAAAAAAAAAAAATCAAAGCCCCAGTTGGAGGGAGACTTTTATTCTATAGAAAATGATTCTGGGGCTTTTTTTAATCTTTTTGTATAGAAAAATATTAAAGCCCTAATTAGGCAAAGACTTTTTACAGGAAAATTCATAGACCCCAGTTGGACGGAGACATTTTTCTATAAAAAACAAAATCTGAGATTCAAGCACCACTTAAACGGAGACTTTATTCTATAGAAAGAATTCAAAGCTCCACTTGGGCAAAGACTTTTTTCTATAGAAAAAGAATCAAAGCGGAGATCGCTGTTATTTTCTATAGAGAGTTTTATCTATAGAAAAAATGTCAAAGCTCTAGTTATTCGGAAACGAATCTCCAGATAAGCAGAAAAAAATCTAAGCGAATAAAATCGAGTTCCCTATTGGAGGGTGTTTTTTTTTTAGGTGGGATAATCTCGAATATCTCCTATAGAAAAAATCAAAGCCCTGGTTGAGCAAGTTGTTGTGGTTACAAAATTATGAATGTCATGAGATGTATAATGTTTTTTTTCGAAAACAATTCCGATTTAGACGCAGCTCCCCTATATAAATATTTCCGTTCGATTTTATGTAAATGGTGAACGAAGTATATTGTATTGAGTCTAGAATGACGTAAAGATTAAAGATATTTTATTTCCTGGAGCCCTCTAAAGGGCTATTTGTCTAAGAAATAAAATCCGATAATTTTCCTGTTTTGGAAACCGACCATTTTCTTATTTTGGAAAGAAAATGGCAACACCATTGGCTGCTCAAATGGAATGATACTTCTTCATCAGGCGTAACAGAAAAAAATGACAAAAAATGCAAACGAAAACGAAATATGAGATAATACAGTAACGTAATGAGTGAAAAAAATATGAATACCAAAACAGAACTCAACAAAAAACCGACGAATAAATAAACAACAGATAACAGACAAGCTGAAATTTGAATTGGTATTTTAGTCTGATCGTAGACATGGAAGGGTGTATATAGCTCTGTGAAAAAAATTAAGACGGTTTTAAACAAAAAAAAATTTAATACAAATAAAAAAATATTTGTTGAAAGTACAAAAATATTACAAAATTAAATAAAACATAAAAATACCAAAAAATGCCACTTAAAGAAGGTTACGACAATTTAGAAGGCTATGATAATGGCCAAATTGAATATCAAACGCATACATTAGCCCCGCCGCCAATTGATCGTTTAATATCGATGTCGGATCCAAGTATTTATAAAAAATCGACAACAACAGCAACAACATCTCATAATTATCGTAAAAAATCAAATATAAGTTTAAATAACGGTGTCAGTATCGGTTCAATATGTTTAATACGTCCAACATATCAAGATTCGGATGACGGTACAACGGCACATCTAATGCCCGGTTTATCGAATGATTGTTGTCCGCCACAATATCGAAAGCAACGAATACTTTTTGTAACGTTCGTTTTATTTTATATTGGATTTTTAGCAATGGGTGCTATTCTATTTCGAAATATAGAACATCCTGTGGAGTTGCAAGAGCGTGCTGCCATAACCGCCTTGAGAAATAAGTTTTTAGAGAAATATACACAAGTAAAAGGTGAGATGGTGTAAACTGTATTCGTATTAGATCGAAGGGGAATATCGGGATCGGCATAACGAGATCTGTTAATGACAAATATTTCAGGCGGTATGTTATATAAGAGCTATTGTATGATGTTTTCCTGAAAATAAAATATATGGGAGCTATATCTAAATCTGAACCGATTTTTACGAAACTTAGCACACATCATTCTAGACATAATTCAGTAGGCTGTGCAAATCGAATGATATATAGGGACTTTGTACACCATTTACATTAAATCGAACGAAAATATATATGGGAGCTATATCTAAATCTGAACCAATTTTTCCAAATTTCAATAGGGTTCGTCCTTGGGCCGTCGGGTAATAAATGCGACATGTACTTTGTTTACAATTTAACATGGACAGACAGACGGATGGACGGACATGCATAAATCGACTTAGAATGTGATTCTATGCATATTCTCAAAAGGAACCATGTGTCTAATAGCGGTTACAAACATATGCACAATGATATAATACCCTGTACTACAGCGTGGTGAAGAGTATAAACAGGCTATGCTTTTAAACTTACCGCGAACGGAGAGGGACCTTTGTATTAATTACAGACAGATTTTACTTTTTGCTTTATACGAGGTATATATTTTTATCAAAGAGGTTTTGGATTTTTTTGTTGATCCAATCGGTTATTCAAATAACTTTAAATGTAAATTTACAAATTTATAAAATATTGACCCTTTGTTGTACCAGAAGGCTTGGAAAATATAATAGGTTGTATACAGTTTGGTTCAAATCGGGAGTGGTACCAGAAGGAGTGGACCAATGGGTCCAATCTTCGGACTTGATCTAGGCTTGATAAAGGTAATAGGTTGTTCAAAGGTAATAGGTTGCTCCAAATTGTCCGTAACGGACAAAAAAAACGATGAGTCACATTTTTGCCGTATCAAAGTGTATATACCCTCATTAGCCATAAGGCTGTGGGTATACAAATGAGGAAGCAGAATATTCTACTAAATAATATTCCAGTGACCAATCAATGATTTCGTCCGATTCAGTTCTCATATGGCATAATTAAAGTTCTGACGTGATAAAAGTAACTTATAATACATGAAACAATAAATGACAATTTTCCTAATACTCCAATCCAATGGTATTCAAAATAATCCCGATAAAACTATTACTACTTTTAATAAATACTAAATCATGCCGATTGAGTAAAGTTCTCTATATAGATTATTTAATGGATTATAATTATGGGATATAAAAGAAATGCAAATATAGACAAAGTTATAGGTAGAGACAACTGTTTAAATACTTATTGAGTAAATTATTTGTTATAATGAAACCCTAGTCTCGTGAATTTTATTCTTTATTGGCATTGGTGGTAAAATAATTGTTAAATTTATTATCCATTTCGAAATAGACTACTCAAACAAATGCACTATAGCCAGAGATCCCATTTTTTGGCCATAATTAAAGCAGTGGGTTTATGAAATAAATAAATATCATATATTAGAGTTTTGAGGATTCTTATTAAATTAAATATGGTAAATCAAACATGGAGGTCAAATTTTTTAAAAATTATAGTCATCAAATTATTTTTGAACACGTTTTCTAGAGCTATGGTCTCTGATTATAAATATGAATTCAAAATTTCGGATCAAACATAAGAAAAACCCAGTTAGGAAAGTTCAAAAGTCGGACGGGACCGACTATATGATACCCTTCACCACTTTGGGTAAACACAAGAGATGTTAATATATACAATATCCTGTAGATAGAACAGACATAGAATCTTGGGAGGGCCATTTAGATGAAGTCGGGCGAAATTAAATGTGCAATCTAGATAGATATTTGAATCAATTAAAAAAACCCCATACATATACCATTCTGAAATCAATGAAAAATTGCATGTCAAACGGGCAGACTTGGATTCTTTGGTGTACCATTTGTATGAAATCGAGTAAAACCATTTACATTAAATCGAACGAAAATATATATGAGACCGAAAACAAAATCTGAACCGATATCAACAAACCTTATCACACATAATTTTTTCCTCAATTGCATTCGCTGTCTCACTCGGACAAATATTTGGAGTTTGGTGTATCATTCACAAAAAATCGAACGAAACTATATATGGGAGCTATATCTGAATCTGAACCGATTTTAACAAAACTTCACAAACATAAGTCTGGACCTAATTCAGTACTCTGTGCAAAATTTTGTCCCAATCGGACAAATATTGGGAGTTTGATGCATCATTCACATAAAATCGGACGAAACTATATATGGGAGCTATATCTAAAACTGAACCGGTTTTTTAAAATTTCAATAGGGTTCGTCCTTGTGAGCTGTGCCAAATTTCATCAAATTCGGATCATAAATGCGAACTTTGTTCACAAAAATACATGCAAGGACGGCAGGAGGACATGCGTAAATCGACTCAGAAAATCATTCTATGCTTATTCTCAAAAGGAACCATGGGTCTACCTCGATTCCTTTTGCCTGTTACAAAAATATGCACAAAGACATATGGGTGAAGGTGAAGGGTATAATTAAATATTTCATTTCATGGTAGTAAATAATATCATGAAATCGATGGTTTATGTTTAACTATGAAATGCCATAATGATTTTATATATACGACCTACCCTAAAACTTGAGTCAATATTAATATTACGGCATTCAAAATACTAAACTAAAGTCGATTTGTTTGAAAAACGCTCACAAAGCGCCGAACATGTCGAAATTTAGAGGAACCGTTATATGGGGACTGCCCTTAAAAGTGCATCAAAAATTATCATTTTTGGTAGGAAGATTTGCTACCCAATAATAGCACAAAATATCAAATTACAGTCAAATTCGTTGTTAATAAAAGGCCATTTTAATTTTTTCAATTTTTATATGAAATTTATAACGGCTATGTATACCCTACACAACTATGTTGTCAGGGTATTATAGCAATGTGTATCCGCAAGTGTTTGTAAAAGCACGAAATATTGATCCTAGACCCAACTTTAAGTGTGCCGATCATCATATTCCGACTAGCTGAGTCGATCTAGACAAGTGTGCCCGTCCGTCCGTTTGGCCATTATAAATGTAAACACTATACAGACCACAATTATGGCCCAATCGTTCTGGTATTTATAGAATGAAATGGACCAACAACTTTATTTCTGTCTGTTTTTCTGGACGCTCTATAGGCAACAATTATAAACCGAACTTCACGAAATTTTACACAGATGAAGGGGGTTGACGATGAGGCAACAATTTAAATAAGCTGTTATTAATTAATTTGTTCCGAAAAGTATAAATTTCTAAGTGAATTGTGAAAGCGATTTATAACACGTCATTGAAAATAGAAAGTAGAAAATTAAGAAAACCTAAAAAAGAAGCTTATCCAGTTTCAAGCGACATCAAAAAGAGTCGGAGTCGTATTCCGTCACTTTACCAGCAGGAGTGAAATCCCCCTGGTAGAGTTAAAATAGATTCCATTTCGATTATTCTGATGCCTGAATTAGTACCCAAAAGCTATTAAATGCTTGATTGAGTAATTCCGACTATGATTTTTATACCCTTCACCACACTGTGGTACATGGTAGTATGTCTTTGTGCATATGTTTGTAACAGGCAAAAGGAAACGAGATAGACACATGGTTCCTTTTGAGAATAAGCATAGAATCACTTTCTGAGTCGATTTACGCATGTCCGTCCGTCTGTCCGTCCATGGATTTTTGTGAACAAAGTACAGGTCGCATTTATGATCCGATTTGCATGAAATTTGGCATAAATCACTTATTTGGCCCAAGGACGAACCCTATTGAAATTTACGCATGTCCGTCCGTCTGTCCGTCTATGGATTTTTGTGAACAAAGTACAGGTCGCATTTATGATCCGATTTGCATGAAATTTGGCATAAATCACTTATTTGGCCCAAGGCCGAACCCTATTGAAATTGGGAAAAATCTGTTCAGATTTAGATATAGCTCCCATATATATATTCGTCCGATTTAATGTAAATGGTGCACAAAAGTACCTATATATCTCTCGATTTCCACGAAATTTGGCACAGCGTAATTAATTAGGTCTAAAATGGCGTGTGTTAAGTTTACTGAAAATCGATTCAGATTTAGATATAGCTCCCGTATATATTTTCGTCCGATTTAATGTAAATGGTCCACTAAAGTGCCTATATATCTATCGATTTGCACGAAATTTGGCACACCGTAATGAATTAGGTCTATAATGATGTGTGTTAAGTTTCCAGAAAATCGGTTCAGATTTAGATATAACTCCCATATATATTTCCGTCCGATTTAATGTAAATGGTGCACCAAAGTCCCTTAAAATCTTTCGATTAGCACGAAATTTGGCACAGCGTAATGAATTAGGCGTAGAATCATGTGTGTTAAGTTTCCTGGAAATCGGTTCAGATTTAGATATAGCTCCATATATATTTTCGTCCGATTTAATGTAAATGGTGCACAAAATTCCCTTATAATCGTTCGATCAGCACGAAATTTGGCACAGTGTAATGAGTTAGGTCTAGAATAATGTGTGTTAAGTTTCGTCAAAATTGGTTCAGATTTATATATAGCTCTATATATATTTTCGTCCCATTTAAGGTAAATGTTGTACCAAAGTCCCTCAATATCTTTCGGTTTGCACGAAATTTGGCACAGCGTAATGAATTGCAGAATTACATGTTTATGGATCCAATTTCATTTTAATGGTCCTTTAAAAATGCGACGTCTCTTAGGATTCATCTGTTAAATATACCCAAAGTGGTGAAGGGTATCATATAGTCAGCTCCGTCCGACTTTACTACTTTCCTTACTGGTTATTTATGTATCCAAAATATAAGATATTCCAACATCTTATTAAAATTATATCGTGCAGACCTAATGTCAAATATTTGAATATATATTCTAATGATTTCTTTTATCCTCGATTATTGATTATATTTTGTTTCTTGCAGATGATGATTTGGAGGAATTCCTTAAAGCTGTCATTACGGCCAATGATCGTGGCATATCACCGCTACGCAATGCCACTAATGAAATGAATTGGAGTTTTGGCCAAGCCTTATTTTTCTCCAGTACTGTTATAACAACAATTGGTAAGCTGAAAATTGATCAACAGACTTATACATAATTTTCCAATACAAAAATAACATTTATTCCCATAGGTTATGGTCACGTAACACCCCTCAGTCAAACGGGTAAAATATTTTGCATGATTTATGCGGCAATTGGTATACCGTTGACACTGGTCCTGCTGAGTGCCATGGTTGAGAAATTGTTAATACCGGCTAATTGGCTATTGGGCAAATTAAATTCGAGATTAGGTCATTTGTATCAACCGTTTAATATTCGTGTTATGCACTTGACCATTGTGGGTAAGTTGGAGGAGTTACACTTGGAGGATTTGTGTTATTTTAACTATCGTTTCTCTCCGCTCTCCCCTCATTTCAGTGATAATTGTTCTATTGTTATTCTTTGCCATACCAACTGCTGTTTTCAGTTATTTGGAACCAACATGGGGTATACTGGATGCCTTCTATTATTGTTTCATCTCGTTAACGACAATTGGCTTGGGTGATTATATACCCGGTGATGGTGTTTCCATTGATAATCGTTCGTTATATAAAATGTTAATTACCGCCTATTTAGTATTGGGTAAGTATTTGTAATGCAATTAAATGGAAATTTCGTGATAAGGAGAGGTAGAAGAATATTTTGTATGTCAATCGAAATGAGATCATGGAAGAACGGATGAAAGACAAAATGATTGAAGAAATGCAGAACTTTAAATGAAATTTTATACATTATGAACCAGAAAATTCCTTATTACAGCAAAATTGGCGTGAAACGTAAATGATAACATCAAAATAGAATCAAACTTAAAAATGTACGTTGGGCGCCAAAATAACCAAAATTTTGTTATTGTTTAGAAGACATATTTAATATGAGTAAATCGACTTTGAACCTGTTCCATCACAAGTATTTTTTATTATTATGAAAAAAAACTTAAATTTAAAAAACACTCCGCCAACGAAATTTTCCCAAAGAACTGCATTTCCCATTGAAATTAAGAAAACAATGGCGGTGCACATGCTAACGAAAACATTGTATTATACATTCAGAAGGTTATAGACCCTGCAGTCAAAACATGAATTGGCATATTTCGAATTCTTTTCAGGTAATGCCCCATTTTGTACAGCAAACAAAGTTTGAATCCAATTGAATTTCGACTTTCATTCGAGAAGATATTTGGTTAAGCCTTATTTTTTATACCCTCCGCCATAGAGAATAAAATTTTCAATCATAAATGGAAAGCGAAAGATTTTGGAAAGTGTACCTTAAAAAAACTGTTGGGAAATATATTAAATAAATGGACCTAAACCGGAAATGATTTCCAATGTTACCTTGTAAACAACTTGACACCAGAAATACTAACCTGCTATCACTGTTTAATGGTATATGTTCCACAAATGTCTACCAACATTTACTGGCAATGATGTTTCCAACCAAACTGTCAATCAGTGCTTACTTTACTTACTTAGCTGGCTTGTTACAGAACGGTTGTTCCATAAGCCGAGCTTAAAAAAGATTTCCAAGTGCGTCGGTCTTGTGGGCAAGTCCACCAATTTGGAAGACCACGTTCCAAGATGTTGTTTTCTACTTGGTCTTTCCATCTAATTCGTGGCCTTCCTCTTCTACGGGAACCATCAGTAGGCTCATTTTTATATGCCTTTTGAGCTGGGGCATTTTCATTCATCCGCACAACATGGCCTAGCCACCGTAGTCGCTGCAGCTCAATACGACTGACTATGTCGATGTCCGCGTATAAATTGTAAAGCTCGTGGTTCATTCGACGCCGATATTCACCGTCGACGCAGATCGGTCCGTAGACCTTTCGGAGAATTTTTCTCTCAAACACCCCAAGAGCTGCCTCATCTTCTTGCGCAAGTACCCATGCCTCTGATCCATATAATAGCACGGGTAGTATCAGCGTTTTGTGAAGTGTGAGTTTGGTCCGGCGGGAGGTGGCCTTGTTTCTAAACTGCTTACTTAGACCATAGTAGCATCTGTTGGCCATCACAATCCTTCTCCGAATTTCAAAACTGAAGTAATTCATTATATCAATGCCATCGGCGAGGCGAGTAACATGTGATGTTTGGTGTACAGAATGCCATTTCTGTTCACATTTGCGTCTCGTATGACCTTTTCCAGTAGGATGTTAAAAAGATCACACGACAAACTGTCACCTTGTCTGAATCCTCGTTCGGTATTGAAGGGCTCCGATAGGTCCTTTCCTACTTTCACTGCTGACCTTGTGCCACTTAAAGTTATCCTGCAGAGCCGTATTAATTTTGCAAGGAATACCGAACGCAGACATGGCTTTAAACACCTCTGAACGCATAGGGCTGTCGAATGCGGCTTTATAGTCGACGAATAGGTGGTATGTGTCGATGTGTTTTTCGTGAGTCTTTTCCAGGATTTGGCGCAGAGTGAAAATCTGGTCAATGGTGGATTTGGCAGGTCTGAAGCCACATTGGTATGGTCCGATGATGTCATTGACCATTGGCTTCAATCGTTCACACAGCACATTGGATAGCACTTTTTATGCGATGGGAAGGAGACTTATTCCCCTATAGTAGGCACATATCGTCTTGTCTCCTTTTTTGTGCACGGGACACAGGATGCTGAGGTTCCAATCTTTGGACATGCATTCATCTAGCCAAATAGTGCTAATCAACTGGTGCATGCTCCTGACCAGCATCTGGCCACCAGTCTTGAATAGTTCGGCTGGTAACCCATCGGCTCCTGCTGCTTTGTTGTTCTTGAGCCGATTAATTGCTTTTATGACATCATCTTGGCTAGGTGGTATACACTCTATACCATCATCTCTTATTGGTTCTGGGATATCTTCTTCATCGCCACTATTTGATAATAGAAGCTTTTCGAAATGCTCCTTCCAGATCCTCAACACGCTGTCTGTATCTGTCACCAGGTTTCCTTCTTCATCTCTACAGGAGGATGTGCCTGCACCCAAGCCTTCGGTTTGGTGCTTTACTCGTTGGTAAAATTTCCGGACTTCATTCTGACTCCTGTACATCTCGATTTGCTCACGCTCACGTTTTTCTTGTTCTTTCTTCTTTTTTCTGAAAACACGTTTCTCCTCTCTCCTTTTCTCCCGATAATTCTCCATCACGTTACGTGTTGCTACTCTCTTGAGGGTTGCCCTATACGCTGCGTTTTTCACATCAGTAGCATTATGACACTCCTGATCGTACCATGGGTTTCTTGGTGGTGGTTTTTGGTACCCAATTGTTCTTTTTGCTGCAGTTTGTAGGGAGTGGGAAATTCTTTGCCATTGTGATTCTATACTATTATCGGGACAAGAAGTGCTTTCTTCAAGCAGATGGGTAAGTTGAGCGGAGTAGGCCTCGGCTACCTGTTGTGTTTGCAGCTTTTCGACGTCGAGTTTCCGTGTTGTATTAGATCGCACCTTTGCTGCAACATTAAGACGGGTGCGTACCTTGGCTGCCACAAGGTAATGGTCCGAATCGATATTCGCTCCTCGGATCGATCGGACGTCTAAAACACTGGATGAATGCCTTCCGTCTATCACAACATGATCAATTTGATTTCTCGTTACATGATCAGGAGAGATCCAGGTGGCCTTGGGTATATCGAGATGCTTGAATCTGGTGCTGCTAACTACCATGTTTTTTGCTGCCGCGAAGTCAATCAACCTCATGCCGCTGTCTTCATGAAGGCTGAATTTTCCGACGGTGGGGCCAAAGATATTTTCCTTTCCGATTTTTGCATTAAAATCTCCTAGCAGAATTTTAATGTCATGGCCAGGGCAACGGTCATATGCTGTTTCTAGGCGCTCGTAAAATATGTCTTTAGTCTGTTCATCTTTATCTTCGGTCGGAGCATGGGCGCAAATTAGACTGATGTAAAAGAACTTCGCTTTTATACGGATTATAGCAATTCGCTCATCTACTGGAGTGAATCTGGAGACGAGGTCTTTTATTCTCCTGTTAACCATAAATCCGCAGCCAATTTCATGTCTCGTTTCATGGCAGCTATACTACATTTTTTTATAGTTCTTATGGGTGAACTCGCGGCACATATTAGCTCACTATTTCATCGGGTGATGAGAATAGCTCCCCAGGTGGCACCGCGGGGAGGTCAGTGCCCACAATTGAGATGAAAGAGGGACCAAGATAAGCCTGGACTTCGCCATGTTAAAGCCAATCAGAGCCGTTGCTTGGTATCTAATATCCCCTACGCCACCCCGTCAACCAGTGCTTCCGTTCGATAAAAAAGTTCAACCCAAAAAGTAATCAGTAAGGATTACTTTGGGTACATACTAGAGATGCTCATATGTACAATATCCTTTAGATAGACTAGGCATACAATCTTTGGAGGACCATTGAAATGGAATCGGACGATATTAACTGCGTACATAGATATTTGAAATAAATTTAAACAACCCATACACATCCTAATCTGAAATTTATGAAAACAATTGAACGTCAATATGTATAGGATCTATATAAATAGACGTATTTGACCAACCGTGGCATCCACCATTTGGTATGGTGCAACACTCTGCGCTACCCAAAATTTATCTCGAAACAAAATCCAATACACGTTATTCAAGGTTCGATTTGGTACGTTGTACACAAATTCGTTACTTCGTACATCATTGTGATGAAATCATATATATATATATATGGAAGCTATATTTAAACCTGAAACGTCTTCAACCGATTCCAACCGATTCAATAGTACGTGCCATGCTAAGTACATTTTTGCTTAAACCTTTGGTTTGGATTGGCCGATGATTACCAACATTTCAGTGAATTTAAATTAAGGACCGTAGTATCTAAAAACGTAAAGAACTTTAAAACATGCTAAGTCGACTTAGCATACTATGGTTCGGAGGCGTCGATATGTGACCTATATTTAAATCTAAACGCAGACGTCAACCTGCAGTAATTTCAGGACGCTGTGCAAAATTTTGTATCAATCGTATGGTGCTCCATTTACACAAAATCTGAGGAAACTATATATCTGAATCGAAACCAATTCCAACAAAACTTCGCATAAGTAAATGTTGACCTAATTCAGTACGCTGTGCAAAATTTTGCACCTATCGTTCTAAATTTGACTCTACGGTGCTACAATTAAATAAAATCGGACGAAACTATTTATGGGAGCTTATCTAAATCTGAACCGATTCCAACAAAATTTCGCCTACACCAATCTGGACCTAATTCAGTACTCTGTTTACAATTTTGCCTCAATCGGAGTAATATTGGCAGTATGTTGCTCCATTTACATAAAATCGGTTCGTCCTTGGGCCAAATAAGTGACATGTGTCAAATTTTATCCAAATCGGATCACAAATGCGACCTGTACTTTGTTCACAAAAATACACGGACGGACGGACTTGCATAAATCGTATCAGAAAATAGAATCATTTTCTGATTCCATATTTTCAAAAGGAACCATGAGTCTATCTCGATTCCTTTTGCCTGATACAAACATATGCACAAAGACATAATACCCTGTACCACAGTTGGTGAAGGGTATAATAAGTACTAGCGGGGTGTTTTTGGGTTTCTGTCTTGTGACGACAATGCTCGATGTTCGGTTGAGCCGAATTGTTATTATTCATTAAATTTCAACATAAAAACGATAAACATTTTATTATTTTTCATGTTTTTTTTTTTCTTTCAGGTCTCATTGCTATGATGCTGGTCTTAACAATATTTTATGATATTCCACAATTGAATTTGGGTCAACTGTTTACCGAAAGTACACTTGGCGAAACTGAAAAGTTACGATTAGCAGGAAATAATACAACATGCTATTCTGGACCGTCTGGCCTGTATATGCCGCAGCGTAACGAAGATACAAGACGTGCCGTTGTACGTATTCGCCCACATGGTGGTGATGATTCACCCAGTCCCGATGAGGTACCATCTTCGTCATCACAGAGCAGAGATTTACGTATGCCATAAGTAAGAGAAAGTTGACGATAACTGAAAGAAGCAGGAAAAAATAAAACACTGTTTTAAGTATTCGGAATACTGGTCTCATTGCACACATACTCTCTTTATAGTCATCATTTTAATATGGGTGCATACTACATACATAAAAAATGTATCGAAGAAAAATACCCAAAACATAAAAATACTTTTCAAGAAGATCAAATTTAACAACTAATTGATGCAACAACAAAAATATGGCAACACTCCTCACTTGTTTTTTATTATCTCTTCGAGAGTAATGTTTGCCAAATTCGAAATATATAGAAACCATATCCTCGTAAATGACACATATACATACAAACTACGGGCATCAATTCATTACTATTTACTAAGTCGCTTTCCAAGAAGCAAACTCAAATCCTGACAAATTACTAACTAACTAACCACATAGATACTGACTAGATGACATGCTGCATACCTATTACAAATACTAACTACTATTAAAATATACCAGCATACATACCTACCTACCTGCATAAGTAAATTTAAATGTAGAATTTACAAAAGAATAACTAACTTAGCTGTATTAAATATTGGGTGAAATGTCTATCTCCTCCATTCATCCTATTGTCATTGACCATTCTTTGGTAAAAAAAATGACAAAAAAAACTGTGAACATTAGATTGAGTAGATCGGAAAAGGCCATTAATGTAACGTTCGAATTTGAAAGCTTGAGCATAACAATTAAATTGATGTTTTTTTTATTTATTTATTTTTATAAAACAAAATTAAGAACTAATTATAATATGTTTTGTTTGTCTTATTTATACTAAAAGAATGAATAAGTAAAGAAATAAACTATTGTAAAATTATAGTAAATTTTATGATTGACCTGTTTATTAAAATTGACATTGGCAAATCAAAGCGATGCCATGTAATTCCAATGAATTGTTGATGGTTCAATTTTGTTTATGGAAATGTACTGAATTTGCAAATTAAGAAAGTTATTGGAAAAGAAGTGCATTGATCTAAAATTAAAGAATTATTGGTAAATTGATTAATTGCTTATTATAATTATGTGCTTCGGACAATGACACCAAAAATAGGTCGTCTGATTGATTTTAAGGAATTATTAATTTGAGTTGTGGCGGAAGTGTTGCACACGCCAATATGCAAAAGTACACATTCATACGAACATATGTTAACGTGTGTAGGTGTTCTTTATATGGTAAATGTTGGTGAGGCCGTAACTCCTCCACCGTTAGTTCGAAGCTCCGATGATGACAATATATAAATTCTCTTATTCATTCTTATGTAGATTAAAAAAATAATGAATGCGCTAATATTACTACTTATACTTAACATGTTATTATCCTAAATTGATTAATGTATGTTTGTATTATTCGTTGTTGGTTATTTATGTGTGCTGTCATATTAGTTACTTTATTTGATAGTAGCGTACTTAAATATGTCAGTTTGTTACTTTCTGTTGATGTTACGTTATTAAATTCATCTACTCGGGAAAAATGATTTAGTATTTTTTCTTCGTCCTCGCTGTCCACAGTTCCAATGACATATTTTATCCCTTTTCCCAATATGTTAATGAGTCCGCGTTTCAGTCTAAATGTGGGTGTAAGATTATCAATTTTTGTTTTACAAAGGTCCATGCTACTTTTGACGCTTTCCAATGAGGGAGTTAGGTTAGTGTATGTACTGGCTAATTTCTGAAAATTGTAGTCTATCATATTCGCTATATCTATGTATTTAGTTGTGTTGATCACATGGATAATTTGTATGTAGTAGTCTATTATGTCTACGTCCTTAATTTTTTTGGGGAGGTATCCATGGTTATCGCTTAAGTCTTGAACGTTCAGTATTTGTGGATCAGCGGTCCTCAGTAGAAGTATAATTGTTAATAGTTTCATCATGTTTTTGGTTCTGGAAATAACAGAGGAATTATTGAAAAGCCCTTTTCCGTTTTATGTGGGATTTATAATATATATGACCGGTTTTAGTGATTAC
Source organism: Musca vetustissima (assembly GCF_032173495.1). Classification (NCBI taxonomy): domain Eukaryota; kingdom Metazoa; phylum Arthropoda; class Insecta; order Diptera; family Muscidae; genus Musca; species Musca vetustissima. Next base: position 83,626 of record NW_026876471.1, on the reverse strand, counting down.
GTGATTTTCATCTAGTTTCTCAACGTTAACTTTCAGAAACTTTGAGTGATTTTTCCCGCCACGATCATGTTTTATATAAACATCACCGGTACGAAGTTCACAGTCTTCACGATTATCATTAATCTTATCTATTGACTTTTGCTTCGCATTCTGAATTTTCTCTTTTATTTCGGGGTATTTGTTCTGTCCGATTTTCCCGTTGATGAAGTCTGCGGGTCTACATTTTGTGGTTGAGTGTATGGTGTTATTATAAAACGAGATTACTTTATATATCTTCTCCTCTACGGTATCAATATCCTTGTCAGCATCGTGCCTTAGGATTCTTATGTGTTCGTTTATTGTGTTGTGTAACCTTTCAACGTCTGAATTAGATGAGTGGTTATTGTTAGACGTAAAGTGAATTTCTATGTCTTTCTCTTTTAGGAACTCTAAAAGAGGTAGAGCTTTAAAGCCTAGTTCGTTGTCCGTGACGGTTTTCCCTATACTACCAACTATTCCCAGGTATTGAGTAAGTGCTTTTCTAAATTCTATCCAGGTGCGATTCTCAATTTTGACTGCCTGTGCAAATTTGCTGAATTTATCAATAAATGTTAAAAAGAGGGGTTTTCCCAGGCTGTAAAATACATCTATATGTATTATTTGTCCCGGTCCGTCAGGGGTTTCAATAATTTGAAGTTTCGGTTTTATAGGGTTCCTATCGTATTTTTCTTATACATATGTCGCAATTGTTGATGAATTGTGTTATTCGCTTTTTGAGTTTGTGATTGTAGATACTGTATTTCAATTGTTGGAAATTTTCGTTTATGTAAGTAAGTTCATTTTCGTCAAGAATGTCCGTAAGAATATTATTGCACTTTACAATCTTTACTTTACAAAAGTTACTCGGTGTCATTTTGAAGGTGTAGTATGTTGGAGGAAAAGTGTATTAGAAATGTTGTCTTGGTGTTACCCGGCGTTGTCTACGTCGTCTTCTAATGATCCGTCTTTGTGGGTTAGTATGCCTAATGTGTCCGTTAACTTCTGTCAAATATCCGTCATTAGAATCAAATCTTGGGTCTAAAGCTATTTGATATATCTCTACAGGTTCTTCAAATTCAAGATCGGACACGTAGCCCGAGGTTGTCCCTACCGATTCTGTATCACTCATAAATATGTAATATATACTTAATTTGTAATATTAATATTATCTAGACATAAACTTACAGACTGCAGGTTCCTCCTTTGGATGGATTTGGTCGATCAAGGTTTGAAAGTTGTTGCGGTTTCTACTGCGTCTTTGTATACTTTATTGTGCTTGTTTGATGGACGTACTCTTATCTTTGCTTCCGTGTTGCTGGTTTGCTCTGTTCTCTCTGTTTTTCCGCCTTCGCACTAGTTTGTGAAGAAATAAGACTCTTTTTGTCTTATAAATTTGTTAATGATTCTTTGCACTTATGATTTTGTTATTCTCTTGGAAGGATTTGTACGATTTTGTTGTTATTTTTTGATGGTTTTATTATTTTTGTTAATAAGTTATGTTGGGTTATTGGTTTTATGTATTCTAAATCGTTTAGATGATCCTTAGTATTTTAAGGATTGTTTTTTATTAGTCCTTTACGTTAACAGGTCCTTACAAGGATCGTCATGTTTTCGCGGTTCGCGGTAGACCTTGGTAATGCAAGGTTCCTGCTTAAAAGATACACGTAACTACCATAAATATGGTAAGAAGATATTTGCTAATATTTGCAAATAAAATAACTTCCTTCCTATTACTCTCGCGAAGTCTTAAATGGACTGAAATCGTTAAATAACTCTAAATCACCCGGTCCGGATTTTGTTCCTGAATATATCCGTAAATCCTGTGCTCATGAATTATATATTCCCCTTTACTAATATATTTTATGATTCGTTGTCTTTTGGGTATTTTCCTTATTTTTGGAGATCCAGTTTTATAATTCCCCTTCACAAATCTGGTAGTAGAAGTAACATTGAAAATTATAGAGGAATTGCTAAATTAAGTGCTATCCCCAAGTTATTTGAATTACCTGTAACACGTAGGTTATCCCATATTGTTGCCCCTCTAATATCTCCATGTCATAATGGTTTCTTAACTGGGAGGTCAACTTTAACTAATCTATTAGAGCTAACATGTTACGTCCATAATGGTTTTGTGAATAAACTTCAAACAGATGTCATTTACACTGACTTCAGTAAAGCGTTTGACACTGTAGCACAACACCTATTTTTGTATAAATTGGACATCATGGGTTTTCCATCATTATTCTTAAAATGGATATCTTCTTACCTACAACACCGTACACAAAAGTATTATATAATGAAATTTTCTCTAAGAACATAACTGTTACTTCTGGTGTTCCACAAGGCAGTCACTTAGGTCCGGTTTTATTTGTTCTGTACTTAAACGACCTCCCATCAGCTATTACAACGTCAAGAGTGCTAATGTTTGCTGATGATGTTAAATTTTTCTCAAATCTAAATTCTCCAAAGCAATATATTTATTTGCAAAATGATCTGCACTCCCTTGCAAATTGGTGTAGTTTTAATGGCATGTCTCTCAATCTCAAGAAATGCAAAAACTATCGTTCTTTAGAACTCGACATGTGTCCTGTAATTACTCAATAGGGTCGTACACATTAGAAAATGTAGACTCCTTTGTCGATCTTGGTGTTATTCTAGAAAATAGACTTCGTTTCCACTTACATATTTAGGCTTGTGTTAATACAGCGAAGTCGTTGTTAGGCTTTATAAAACGTTGGTCTAAAGAGTTCGATGATCCCTACGTGACCAAACGTCTCTTTGTAACTCTTGTTCGACCTACCTTGGAATACTGTTGCGTACTTTAGAGTCCTCTCTACAAATGTTATTCTGACACAATAGAATCAGTTCAAAAACAATTTCTTCTTTTTGCTCTTAGAGGTTTACCATGGAATACAGATTTAGCTCTCCCGCCTTATGAAAATAGATTGAAACTTATAGATCTCCCAACTCTTGAGAGAAGACGTTTAATGCTCCGCGCAATTTTTATTACTAAACTTTTAAGAGGCAATATCGCTTCGAGTTTTTTAGTTGGAGAAATAAAATTAAATGTACGACCGAAAAAAAGTTTCCGTGCTAAATCGTTATAATTTCAAATAATTAGGTAGTCCATCAAGCTCAACTGGCTAATCTACTTGAATTCGAAGTACAATGTTGCCAACCATGACTGATATTACAGATAGTCGAATAAAAAACAGATGTTTTTGTTTTGATACATCACCTTATGATTGCATCATGGGTGAAACCATGGCACAATGAATAGGTAGTCCATTTAGCGCAGCTGATGTCTCGATTAACTGTCAAAGGTGGTAATTTCTGCTTGAATTCGATGTGCAGTGTTGCCAACCATTTAAAATATTATAAGGAAAAATTTGACAGATAATCGAGACAAAAACAAATGGTTTTGTTTTGACACATCACCTTATTATTGCATCATGGGTGAAACCAAGGTGCTGTATCAAAACAAACCCCATTTGTTTTTGTCTCGACCATCTGTCAAATTTATGGTATCTCACAAATTTTATAATATCTCACATGGTTGGCAACATTGCAAGTGGAAATTACACACTTTGACAGTTAATCGAGTCATCAGCTGCGCCAAATGGACTACTTGTTTGGTGTGCCATAGGTAAAACTTCTTTTCAGTCAGCTATGCAGATAAATCAGCTGATTGACATTTATCTAAACGGTTTGGGTATACGATTTTACATGTACATTTAGATGATGTAAATTCCAGTCAGCTGATAATAGTTTACATATACATACTTCAATACTTCAACGTTTATTAAAACGACAAGACTGACGATAAAGTATAATGAAACATTTTAAACTAAAAACGCGCATTTTCCCGACTCTTAAATAAATCAGATGATTTTTCGTACAAAATCAGTGTTGCATTTCATTGATCCAGATCTGATTATATAGTATTTTTGTATGGTAAATCGTAATATACTTGCTATTATTATTGTATGGCAAATAAATCGAGGCAATGACTATTATATTGTAAATGCGCTTTAAAACTTTATTTTCAGTCAGCTGGGCAGACTTCAGAATATTGGTAAATCAAACAGCTGATTGGCATTTACATTATCTCAATGTGTGTATAATTTTTGGAGTTTTTTTATTAGGAATCAATTTATAAGGTATCGCCTAAACGTGTTTATACGGCATTTATTTTGACAGTCGGCATATGAGTAGCTATATCTAGCACTAGCTACGAGTAACGCTTCAGAAGCAAGTGTGAAAACGACCTACACGGTTTTCCTTTGTTGCAATTTATTTTCTAGGCGTAGTAAACGATGTAGTTATGGAAAAAATTAGTTTGAGGAAATGGTGAGAAACCTAGAATGAAGCCATAATTTAATTCAGCTAATTCAAACTTCGATTCCAAACGGCTTGTGAAACGTGTTTATCACTGAAACGTGATGTACTTATTATTTCATTATTTTAGTAGTTGCTTTTGAAATTTCATTTATTAAAATGCCACCAATAGCTCGAATATTTCATTAAAAAGTAGTCATAATGCGAACATAGGATGCGAATCCAAAATTCCTACACGAAAGGGTGTAGAGAAACAATTAAATCAAAATGAACTAAGTTCTTGTTCACCTAGTTCCTTTTGATTCAATCGATCTCCTATACATGTCCCTTCATTAACCAAACTGAAGGATTGGAGCTTAAGAAACTAGATGAACTAAAGAAGAGGTTCTATTACCGATCATTCCCTTTTTGAAATATTTACTTTGAGCTAATTCGTTCCGGAACGGCCTAAGACTAATCATTCGATATCGAGGTACTATTGCATATAAAACTCAATACATATTACCGTGTTTATATTCTCTCAATTTGGCGCCCAACCTTTTTGTAAAATGTTGTGCTCAAGCTTTCAACATAGTTGGTTATGAACTAGAAATATTACAATATAGCTTTGTGTTTCTTAGGAACTATGTCCATAAAGCTTAAAGCTACATATTTTATTTTCAATGCTATGTTTCTGTTTAACTCTATTAAAATAACAAAAAACAAATTTTAATATATAAATAATAAACATTTATTTGTTTTAGTGATAAACCTAAGTGTATGTATTACAAACACATTTTCTTTTTCTGTTTTATATACAAAATATTATTATATTGTTATTAAAAAAAAAAACTTATTATACGTCCACTCATAATAATATATACATATATTTGTTATTATAATTTTATGACATTCGTTGTTTAGGTCAAACAGTTATACTCTCTTATACACTCATCGAAATAATAAAATACATACGACTATTTTAAGACACAATTTTTTATTTGTTTTTTTTTATGCAAACAAATGGAGACATATTTAAGGAATTCTACAACAATAAATATTTTTAATAATAGCAAAAAAAATCATACATAGAAAACCAATAAAACGATATTAAACAAATATTTAACATAGATACAAGCAAGCAAATAAAAATAAATACTTATTTAGTTTTTTTTTACAAAATTTGATTTTGAATGAAAAAGTAAAAATATGTTTTATAGATACACAATTATTATTTAAAACCATTTCAATTGTATGAAATTTAAGAGCAATAACATTTTGTCTACACCCAAAATACACTCTAACTCAAAATAATAGACCTTCTCAATTTTTTAGCTTAAGTGGATTTACATTCGCCGTCTTTTCTAACAGAATTGGTCCTAATTTCGTATTATGAAACATTTGGAGGCTGACAAACATGACTAATATAGGTCCGGCCATATCTTTGCCGACCTATTGGTCTTGATAAATATTTTAGAGGTTTCAGCCGCATTTTGGATTCCTCAGAGAATTTTTCAATAAAGGTCAATGGTTTTAAGTGGCACAAGTATATCGATCCGCAATTAATTGTGTATACGTTTTTTAAATTGAGTGTCTAATTTGGTATTTGATTTTATTAGAACATAAACATCCTGCAGACCGAACTAGGGTATTTTTAATTCAGACCACTTGGTAGAGAATAAAAAAACTTCGCCCGACAGCACATAACGATTTTTGTACTTTTTAAAACCAAAGATGGCGCATCTCATTAGTTTTGCTCAAGGACGGCCAATTTACCTAAATGGTCTCTTTTGAAAACAGAGGGAGTGTGCCTCTATACCCTTTCAATCGCCATCTATATAATTCAATTAGTCTTCATATAGACCAGTGATATCTCTGCCGACCTATTGTTCTTCGTAAATCCAATTTTAAATACATGGGTTATAATAAAACAGTCAGTTAAGAACTGAAGGAAAAATTAATGAAATATGGAATTCTAGCGCACCAAATGACTGCAAAGCATTTACAAATTCGATGAATAATAGAATAAATGTAATAATTAATACGAAATTAAGTTTATTAATGTTGGACTAACTTCACTTCATTTTCAAAATTTTCAAAAGGTTGACTCATGGGGAAGGCACCAAAATGGACCACACCTTTTGTTTCGTTTTATGAAATATGATTTCGTTTGTGGAAAAATATTATACAGCGCGATGTTGGGAGGAAATCGAATACTCAATTAGCCTCATATGGTATTTACACAGTTTGAAAACATAGCTGGCTTTTGACAGAACGTTTGTTCTATAGCACAATAAATAGGTAGTCAATTTAGCGCAGTTGATGTCTCGATTAACTGCCAAAGTGGGTAATTTATACTTGTATTCGATGTGCAGTGTTGCCAACCATGTGAAATATTATAAGTAAAAAATTTGACAGATGGTTGAGACAAAAACAAAGGTTTTTGCTTTGATACATCACCTTATTATTGCATCATAGTTTGTTCCATAAGCCGAGCTTAAAAAGATTTCCTGCACATCGGTCTTGTTCCAATTTGAAAGACTATGTTCTTCCACTTGATCTTTCTATTAAATTCGTGGCCTTCCCCATTTGCGTGAACCATCAGTAGGCTCTCTTTTATATGCCCTTTGAGCTGGGTATCCTCATCCATTCGCACAACATGGCCTAGCCACCGAAGTTGCTGCAGCTCGATACGACTAACTATGACAATGTCCAAGTATATATGGTACAACTCATTGTTTATTCGACGCCGATATTCAATGCCGAGGCAGTTCGTTCCCGTAGATCTTTCGAATATTTTTTCTCTCAAACAATCCAAGAGCTGCTTACGCAAGTGCCCATGTTTTTGATCCATACAACAGCACGGGTAGTATCAGCATCAATTAAGTGTGTGTTTGGACTGGCCTTGGCTGCACCGAGATATATAAAATCGTTAACTACCTCAAAGCTGTAGTTTTTAAGTTCCACATTTGGTCCGAGTCTACTGGACGTCTTGCGCGTTGATACCATCAGCTTGGTCTTCTCGCCATGTACTGCCAGTCACAATTTGACAGATTCCATCTCAATTCGTTGAAAGGTGGCTGTTACTGCCACCGTTCGCTATTGAAGGGAGAGAGAGATCGTTTTCTTCTTTAAATGTTAACCTTTTGCCAGTTTAAGTTGTCCTGCTTCGCCGTATTAATTTTGCAGCAATGCCAAACGCAGCATGACTTTAAACACCTCTGAACGGATTGAGTGTAAATCAGTAAGAAAAGTAGTAAAGTCGGACTGGGCCGACTATATGACACCCTTCACCACTTTGGGTATATTGTACATATATATCCTAACATACGTCGCGTTTTTTATTTATCTATATCTGAACCGATTTCAGGGAAACTACCAAGAGACTAATTTATATTACTTCAATACGTTCTGTCAATCGACCTAGCTATGGATCTTTTCACGAAGCTTAGCAACATCATTCTCGACGTAATTCAGTACTCTATGCCAAAATTTGTGCAAATCGTAAGATATATAGGGACTTCAATGCACCAATTACCTGAAATCGGATGAAAATATATATGGGAGCTATATCTAACTCTGAACTGATTTTCACGAAACTTTGCAAACATCATTCCGGACTTAATTCAGTACGCTATGACAAATTTAGTGCAAATAGAAAGATATATAGGGACTTTGGTACACAATTTGCATTAAATCAGACGAAGATATATATGGGAGCTATACCTAAATCTGAACCGATTTTCACGAAGCTTTGCACACATCATTCTAGACTTAATTCAGTACGCTATGTCTAATTTCGTCCAAATCGAAAGATATATAAGGACTTTGGTGCACAATTTACCTTAAATCGGACGAAGATATATATGAGAGCTATATCTAAATCTGAACCGATGTTCACGAAACTTAACACACATCATTCTAGACCTTATTCATTACTCTGTGCCACATCTCGTGCAAATCGAAGGATATATAGGGACTTTAGTGGACTATTTACCTAAAACCGATTTTTGGGAAACTTTGCATACATCATTCTAGACCTTATTCATTACGCTGTGCCAAATTTCGTGCAAATCTAAAGATATATAGGGACTTTGGTACACCATTTACATTAAATCGGACGAAAATTTATATGGGAGCTATATCTAAATCTGAACCGATTTTTCCCCAATTGCAATAGGGTTTGTCCTTGGCCAAACAAATGAGCGGTGCCAAATTTCATCCAATTCGGATCATAAATGCGACCTGTACTTTGTTTACAATTTAGCATGGACAGACATACGGACGGACTCGACTCAGAATGTGATTCTATGCATATTCTCAAAAGGAACCATGGGTCTATCTCGATTATTTTTGCTTGTTACAAACATATGCACAAAGACATAATACTCTGTACCACAGTGTGGGTATAAAAATAAGAAATTGAATCGAAATTATTTTAAGCTTCGAAGACATATTACGATGTTAAGATGTTCAGATCAACGCGATTACGCCATGGGTCACATAAAACCACAATTCGAAATAGTTCCCTTTTAACGATAATCGCCGATTTTTGTCGTTATTTTTAGAGCTTTAGTAAGAAACAGAAACATCCTTCGAGATATGGTCAGACTAGTTTGGTTCGAAGGCAACTGAATGCTACCTTTTCTGCGCCGATTTTGATTCCTATTATTCCTATTATTATTCCAAATGTTGTTGCTCTTAAATTTCCGGAAAATTTCAATTCCCGTATATAATTGAAATTGAAAAAATATGTATAATTCACATTAATTACCCAATCCATATAAATACCTAAGTACACACATACTCGTATATTAATGCTACACGATTTATTATGCTTTATTGGCACTGATTGTTACATTTTTGAAACAAATGAAGATATATGTTAATTGTTAGAATTGTTACAAATATTATTACACCAGCTTTATGGTTTCATTTCAATTTTTTGAAAACGAAATAAATTCATATATCAGCAAAAAATGCATTATTCATTTCATTTACTTTTCTTAACAATATGTTTTTTTTAATTTAAAAATATTAATATACTTGTAAATATTTGTTGTGCAAAAATAAAAAAAAATAACCGGAAATATATCCCAGCCTAATTCCAAAATGTCATATCATTCCGCCACAATTCCATGCCTTTCAAAATCAAAAATGTATTATACAAACTATTTAACAACAACAACAAAAATAAAATATATAATTATTCGTATAATTTTATTTCCAACGATATTACAAAAATATATTAAAAAAAATTAAAAAAAAATTACAAGTAAACATTTTAAGGAAACCCCGCAAAATATTGGCATTTGTTTAAATATAAACGACATTGATACAATATACAAATTCATATAACTAAAAATATATACATACAAAATAATAGTAAAGATGATAATGATATACTCGTACGTACGTGTCGTATACACACGCATATATGCACAAAAAACCTATATATGTATTTATGTAAAATAATAAAAAAAAACAAATAAATATCGAATAGTAGAATGTAGATCGATAATTGATTGTTTTATTTTATTTCCAATTTTGTATTAGAATGAAGGTAAGCGGTTTTATCGCGCTAAAAGTATGTAATTAATTTGAGATGCAGAAAAGTAGAGATGACCTTTACACATTGAAAAATAGACAGATTTCCTGCTAAGATGAATATTACAGATTTGGCGTCAGGGCCAAAAAATTCATGACATCTGCCTCATGAACATTGCAGAGTTTTTCCATATGAGAAATATGAAAATATCCGCCAATAACATACACATTTTTTACCACATGGGCAGCGGAGATGCTGCTACCTTTGAATATACTGGTCCACTATTCCGATTTCTAATTAAGGGTAAAATTCGTTAGCCTCTAGCGTGAAGTTATAGATATTTGAACTAAATTAAAACAAGCCATACACATACCAATCTGAAATTTATGAAAAATTAAATGCTAATCATCGAGCAAACTATGTATAAGATCTATATATAAATAGACGCAGTTGAGCAATCGTGGCATCCACAATTTGGTATAAACATTCAATCCTGCCAGAGTACTGCAAAGAGGTGTATCTTGTGACTTCAATAGACCACTTACATGAGAAGACGAAAATCCTTTGTGCACGTCACGACATCCAAACAGTTAATGAAGCAATTCAGTAGTACAGGGTGGATACATAGCAGCAGCTAACGAGACGAACCAGGGGCCAAATCACTGCAATCGAAATCGAGTACTTCGGCATCGTAATGTAGTTTACGCGGATCACCGCGGTCGTTATAGAATTGTTTTTACTCGAAGTTGTACACGACATTTTAAGGGCGCGGATTACTTTTGTCCTCTCATCGAGGCAGAAGCGATTTTTGTTCGGCTTTCTCACAACTGTATTTTTCAGGTTTCGTGCAACCTAGTCCATTTTTTCAAATGTTGGAAATTTATTTATGATTTCATCTAGCCTATTTCGTTGTTCGTTGTGCATATTTATATTTTCATTGCTAGAGTTCCCATGAATTTGCTTTTGTAGGTCCAAGTTAATTTCTTCGATGGAGAATATTTCAGGAGCAATATTGAATAATTTCCAACAGTCATTACCTAAATAAAGATCTTGTTCGAGATCCGGACATAAATAAAAATTCATCAGTGCCAATTTTTCCTTATAATCTACGATAACTTTTCCCATTATTTGGCGTGTTTTCCCTGACGCAGTACTAACGTTTGTGTCTTATGGGTTAACCGTAGGTTTAATTCCTCAACTATTTCTCTGCTATCGATACTGGGGCTCCTGAATCTAGGAGACCTTTTATCTCTTTGCCTTCGATTTTGATAGTGGCATATGATCTAGGATATTTTTTTGATTTGCATCGGATGACGGCTTCAGAAATTACTTTCTATAGTTCCCTATTTTTTGTTTGCCTTTGACTCATTTTCATTATTCTCATTTTATTCTTCATATGCTTATTTCTACATTTGTTGCTTCGGAATTGTGCCCATGATTTTGAAAGTGGTATAAGTCAAAAGTTTTAAAAATCTACTTTATCAGCTTTTACTTGTCAAATCTTAATAAAATAATATAATCTGAAGAAAGTAGCAGCATGCCATGCAAACTAAGTCATTAAAATGCATTTATTTTTTAGTTGTTAAGTGAAATACAAATATTGTTGGTTTTGATAGTGGTATAAGTCAGTGTGTTCACAAAGTAGTTTTGTCATGTCTTCAGATTTCAAGTTAATTGTAGACATTTTACGGCGAATAAATGTAAGTAGTGCTCCCAAGAAAAGGAAAGGAATAAGAATGATATCGTCTTCTGATGAATTAGATGCAGAAACCATACAAATGGAAGAGCGTAAAATGAAATCAAGAAAGAGAACACGCAAACCACAGAATTATGCACAAAATATAAGAAACATTAACAGAAATAGTGGAGAGGAATATGAAACAAAAAATTTTTTGGATACTTTAAAAAAGCCTGACTATTTTGCAAAAACAAAATACTTTAAAAATATCTAACGGAAGATTAAACCGTGCTTTAAATTCTGAAACACCTGGAATGGATGGTCGTGGCAAAATGGCTAGTTCATCTAGAAAAACTGATGAAGAAAAACTTCAAGTAGTACTAGATCATATTCAGAGTTTTCCAGCATGTGAGAGCCATTACACGAGATTACGTCACACTTCAGGTCGAAAGTATCTAAGTATATACAATTTAGGGTTTCATAATTTCCACAATGGAAATGCTAAAATGTATGTTTGGGGTGAATCAATCGCCTCAAGAGGATCACAGGAAGTTGCGTCTTGCATCTTAAAGCATATTCGGGACATTACCACTCAAAAGCTTACAGTGATGCCTGCTCAGGACAAAATTTACAATTTAACATTTAATATGGTTAAAAATTGTTCAGTCATCTGATAATAATGTTGAAACAATTGATCATAAATTTATGGTATCCGGCCATTCTTTCTTGCCAAATGATTGAGATTTTGGTTTGATAGAAACTGAAATTAAAAAATCTAATTATTTATACGTCTCTGAGCATTATTATAATTTAATAGAATCATGTAAGATGAGAAACCCATTTTCGGTAGTACAAATGGATCAAAAAGATTTTATTTCTACAAAACAAATAAAAGAATCAACGAATAATAGAAAGAAAAACATCAATGAATAAGCTGTGCCTTGGTTAAAAATACAATGGATCAGATTTCTAAAAAATGCCCCATATAAGAAGAAATATATATATATATATATATATAAGACCAATAACAAAAGAAAAACGTAAAGATATGATGGATCTACTACCCTATATTCCACCAATTTTTCACAAACACTTTATTTCTCTAAATACTAATGAATAATTTACTTTGTCACAATGAAATGAGTTTGCATAAAACGTTAATTACTAAAAAAATTGTTTCATTTTTGGTATAAGTCATTTATAAAGTCATGCAGTTAATTTTGAAAGTGGTACAAGTCATTTAAACCTTTCAAAACCACATTTTCTTTTAAAAATGACAATAAATTTCACAATCATAATAAATTCTTTTTTGTTGGGACTACTTTAATGTCAAAAAATCATAATCCATAATGGAAGAATATTTTTTAATCCTTTAAAATGCAAAACTCTAAATATCTCGAAACAAAAAAAATATGACTTATACCACTTTCAAAATCATGGGCACAATTATCGGCTGGTTATGGTTCTTGAAAACTTTCAGATCTTCCATTTTCATTATCTTCCACTGACCTCAAGTGGAAGATATCGACGGATCTGAGAATAATTATTGGTATTAATCTAATCTGACTAATTCAGTTAATGGTTCATCACAGTGGGTTTGGTCGGAGGAACGATTGTTCCATGTTCTTCCTCACGTTTCCCGTGAGGAAGAACAAAAACAAAATAATATTCTTTGGGACAAAGGACATTCCCTAAACCCATGCCCTACTATTTGGAAATTTCAGCAGACAATTTGATGTAAAGCTGACATTTCTACAATTTCTTCATGGTCAACTGTTTGGTATTATATATGTCTTCTTCTTGCACAGCGTGTCACGTCGAAAATGGGGCCTTCAATTTCCAGGCACACTTCTCTTAATTGCTCTAGCGATTATACGGGCATAGAATACCCAATGCTTGATAGGTTCTTCCTTAGATTCTTTTTGACCAAAGAAATCATCTTATAGTCTGTGACGGGATTCTCTAATTTGGCCCTCATCAGATTAACATCGTGAAATAATGCATCGATGCTTTCTTTCTAATAAATCCCGCATTGCTTCAAAAGTCGTCCGCCTCGTCTTGAACCTTTCGTTTAAACCATGTTTTAATGATTCCCAACCGTTTGTTATTGGATCTCTGTTGGAGCCAGAACTATTCGTATGCAGGAACAGATTGTAGAATGTGGAACTCATTTAGAATGCCTTCCCAAACTAACCTATAATGTTGTTGGAATTATTCCAATCAGTATACGAAGTCTTCCACCGATAAACTATTTGGTTTTCCCAAAGAGTTCAACCCAAAACGTTCTACTTTTATACTTTGGCTACCTGAACTAAAAACGGGAGGTGTTACGGTACTTCTATGCTGTAGGGTGATTTCGGATTTATGGATAATCTATTGACATTATCATTTAGACGATCTATTACAGAATACACTTTATCCATCTCCTTCGCCACAATTTCTTCTACCGATGACCTCAAGTGGCCCCGAGCATCATTCACACTCTCGAGTACCATATTTCTTATTTGGTTATTTACCTCGCTTGGTTATTTACCTCGCTTACTGACAGGTAATAGAAATGAAAATATAGGGAACATACCAAAAAGTGGACCAATACCGACATTTTTAAAAACGCATTATGTAATCCATAATGTAAATTAGAATACAAATTTCAGAAATTTTTAATGGATAATTATACCCTCAGCCTTATGGCGAATGAGGATGTATGCACTTTAACACGGTGAAAATGTGCCTCATCGAAATATTGGTTTCTTTGGACCAAACCCGTTTCAGAAAATTAAGACTTCATCCAGACTTTGCACATCTTATTATTTCTTCCAAACCTAGTTCAAATTCAAAGATGGTGAATATCGGTCCACTCCTTCTTGAACCTCCACAAAGGGGCTAGGTTTAAATGCGGCTATAGTTCATTATCGAACCTTACGTTAATTTTTGGTATGGAGATTTGTTACCATATACGACTACAAAATACCAAATTGCAGCAAATTCGGTTGAAAAACGCGCTCAAGAACACCAAAATATCGAAAATTGGGGGTATCCTTATATGGGGGCTATCCGAAAAAATTGACCTATATTCATAATTTTTTGTGGAGAGATTTGGAACCTATTAAGAACCCAATGTACCAAATTTCAGCGTATTCGGTTGAAAAACGCGCTCAAGAACCCCAAAATACCGAAAATTAGGGGTACCCTTATATGGGGGTTATCCGAAAAAATTGACCTATATTTATAATGTTATGTGGAGAGATTTGGTACCTATTAAGAACTTGAAATACTAAATTACAGCCAATTCGGTGGAAAAATACGATCAAAACCCCCCAAAATACCGAAAATTAGGAGGTACCGTTATATGGAGGCTACCAGAAAAAGTGGACCTATATTTATAATTTTTTGTTGTTGTTGTTGTAGCAGTTTATATTTCTCCATTGCGTATCAGTGGAATTCGCAGACCACACTGGAACCGCATAGCCACAGACCGACCTATCGCTTTGTAAGAGGTCAACAAAGTTTCCTTATCTGCGCCCCAAGAGCTGCCGGCAAGCGACTTGAGGACCTTGTTCCTACTTTTCAGCTTATCGCAGATAGTTGTGGTTTGCGCGGACGATTTGAACATGCTGTCGAATGTGACCACGAGTATTTTGGGGTAGTTGGTGGTCGGAATTGTATGCCCCTCGACTTGCATATTCAACGGCATTCTCATCTCCGCAGTCCATATGGTGAATAGTGTGGCTGACGACTTCGAGGCGGATATTTTCATATTCCTCGCTTTGAAGAAGGCTCGAAAAATGTACAACGGTCGAAATATTTCTCTATACGAAACAGAACTCGATAACGAATTCGGTGATTTAGGCTCAGAATGGTGATTTGGCCGACTGAATTTCATATTACCCATGCCGGATAGAAATTCATATAAAACCAAAACCAAGTTTAGAGCCAGAACCAGACTGTGCAGAGTATAATATCCTGTAAAGTAACAACATATGAACAAATTTGGTCCATAGACATTTAGGGTCTAGTACAGTTATTTCGATGAGGCATGTATGAAGTGTATATACCCTATTAAGCCTTAAGGCTGTGGTTGTTTATATTCTGATAAAAGAAAACACCCCATTCGGCATCGACGTTTAGCGTACCGAAAATGGGCCAAGACATAGAATTCTCCACATGTTTCTTCTTCATTTATATCAACCTAATTATATTTCCAGTATATTAGTATATTTCCAATTGATAAGGAGTCCCAGATTCACGTTGCGTATAAGAAAATTTTAAAGTTTTTTTAATAAAAGTTAAAGTTTCATTTGGAATACATTTTTATCCAACTGCGGGCTATTTTATATTATTGATAATTATTATTTGTTTAATTCGTATAAGATTACTTACATCTTTATTAGCCAAAATCAAATGCAATTAATGTACAACAAACACACGAAAACTTTTTGTTAAAACACACCTTTCTGTTTTTTTTTTTTTGTTTGTTTTTATTATTTATTATTATATTTATTTTAATATGTTTAAATTGTTAATTTCATTTTTTGTTTCTTTGTTTTTAATTAAAAATCTTAAGATATTTTAAAGATTTTTAATGTTGAATTTGTTTTGTATTTTTGTTTATGTTTTATATTTTTGTTATTTAATTCTATTAATCTTAAAATTGATTATATTTTAATTTATCTGTTATTGGATTAAAGTTAAATGTCATGTTCTTGCATATATTATATGTTGTGAGTGGTGAATAGCAGCAATCAATTTGAGGGGTAGGGAAGAAACATTTTTGTTTTTCATTTTTTATCAACTTATACATGAGAATTGCTGTTGTTGTTCTTTTTCTTTTGTTTGTATTCCATTCATATCCAATGGTGGTTATATAAATTTCTACAGCTATCTGTCAATTAACGTGTTAAGAAGCTTAAAACTAAACGGGGAAACTTGTTGATGTTTCTTTTTTATTTTTTTTAATTTTTATTTTTGTTTGTTTGTTCTTTATGTAAAAAAAAACAAAATATTTAGAGGGGTGGGAAGGAATCAAAAGTTTATGGAAAGAGAAGAAAAAAATACATTTGTTTTCACTTTTTGGAAAACTAGTTTATATAAACAGTGTATCGGGTTTTAATATAGACATATGGAAATCAAACACATTCTTTGTTGGAAATAAAATTACAAGATTGTTGTTATCCAACCCAAAAAAGACTAATGACGGAATTTATTTACAAAAAAAAATATTTTAAAAAATGACGAGAAAGTAGTAATTATTACAAAAAAAGTAATTAAACAAAAACGTTAAACAATTGTTTTATTCTGAACTCAATAAGATTCGATATACATATATAAAGATGGACTTAACGATTTCGTGCACACAATCTTCAAAACAGAAATCAAATATGTGACTTTCTGCATACATATTTTACGAATATGTAATTTGATTTCCATAATCCCTTCTTCTTTTTGTGGTTGTTAATTTTAATCCGGATTTAAAATAGTACAAATATATTACTTATAAATTTCATACACTAAACAATATATATATTAATTACTTGTACATTAAATGCACAATAAAACACATTCTAACATAAAAAAATAGAAAAAACATATTTAGCTTAAATTTACATTATTTTGTTAAAGAATATCCAAAAATCAAATGGAAAATATAGTTATAATTACATGTAAAAAAATACGCACTTAAATGTCGTACACATACATAGGGAGTTTGGAGGGCGTGGGGAGCTATTGGGTTCATTCTCTTCAGCATTCATTGTCCTTAAATTATGAGAAATATTACACAGATTTTGTTTTTACGATTTTTGCATTTACAGTTAAAATAAAAATGTAAATACGTTATGAAAAATTAAAAAAAAAAAACATAAGACAAGCAACGAAAGAGGAAAAACTTGAGGCCTTACTATCTAACTAAATTCTATTAAAGTTTACATATAAATTATGTTCCTGTTGTTGTTGTTTCGTATAATGAAGAGAACAAAGAAAATATCATTTAAATCATAAATAAAAACTTATTTGATATCAACTAAACCTACTAGAGTTTACCGTTTAAGTAATTCATCTTCTCATACATTCCTACATATTTAATTTGTGTATTTTGTTTTCTTCATTTTGTGTTGGTGAATATCATCTCTATAAATATATGTTAATGTTTTACTTTCGACTTCGTGAAGTTCGGTTACCATTACCACCATTATCAGCCATGGTTGTAGCTGCAGCTTCTGCACCATTACTACCACTGACGGCAGATGATGAAGTGGTGGTGGCGGCAGTTTTGGAGTTGCTTGACGATGTTGATGCATTATTGGAATTCGATATTGTCGTTGGGGTTGACTCGTTATTATTTGATTTATTTGAAGTTTTTGAATCCTCCAACGCAACATTTTCATCTGCTGAAAAGAATATTACACACACACACAATAATTGTGAGAATTTCATTAAAATGCATTGAAAAATGGAATTTTTGCTAATCGAATGTATGGCAGGTGAACGAAGTTTTTTGTGAATGATGGTGTTAATAGGTATGAGAGGAATTAAATAAATTTTCACCAATACAAATGTTTTTATGTATATGCATGTATGAATGAATGGTAACTCCAAAAGTAGTTTCCAATTGATATTTTTGTTCTTTAGAATTCCACTCTATAGTTTCTCTAAGGCAAAAAAAAAACAATATGCTGGCCGAAAAAGAATGACAATTCTATGTATGTTCACGTATATATGCACTATATATAAATGTATGTGAGTGTGTTTGGAGGAGACCCATGACATGACATAAAAAATTATGATTATGCTTGCTAATTATATCGCCGACGACTCCACCTCCTGCTCTTGGAGTTTCCAAAGGTTTTACTTCTTCGACTTACTCTTGGATTTAGTTGCAGATTTTGTATTATTAATTGAGGTTGCTGTTGCTGGTTTCTTGCTGGCTGGCGTTGATGATTCTTCGGAAGAACCAGCATCTGTAAGGGATTTCCTTTTGGCTGCTCGTTCGCCTCGTGTGGCCTTTGATGTTGAGGGCGATGGTGTGGGAGATGCAGTCTATTGAATAAAAAATAAAACAATAAAAAATATATACTTCGTAAATTTTCCCAAAATTACTTACTTTTTGAGGTACATTTCTAGATCTAGATGTTGTTGGTGTTATGGGCGATGCAGCCCTCGCCTTAGCCAACGGTGATCTTTGTGCTCTTGGCGTTGCTTTGGTTGCACTCGCCGCAACTGTGGTACGTTTTTGTGTTGGTTTATATTCCGTATCCGATTCATAATCATCGGAACTTTCCTCGTCATCTTCATCGTCATCACTGTGATTTGTTGTCCTCTTCTTTTTACGTTTGGTTAAAGTTTTTCGTTTCTTTGCTGGCGATTTACCAGCGGACGATGTTGCACCAAGACTTCGCTTCCGTTTTTTGCCTGTTGTTTTCGTGGTAGGTGTTTGAGCTGCTGCAGATGTTTTGGCTGCCGTTGATGTATTGCCACCTTTTCGGGATTTTCTAGTGCCCGTTGTTCCCAAAGGATAACCACCGCTTTCACCATCAACCAAAGATGCTGATTTCTTTTCAATTTGAGATTCATCTTTAAAGAGGGAAATGTCAACTGTCAAAGAAATATAAAAAAATGAAAAATTATTACACAAAATCTAAACAGCGAGCAAAGATTTATTTCAATGAAGAAGAGACACAATTAACACCTCCTTTGAAACTGTCCGGTACTAATACGACGTATACTTAGGAAGTCTGAGAAACCTTGCCTAAATTTCCAACGTAACAAAATAAACAATCGATCTTTTTTTGGACCTTATAAACATACTAATAAAAACTATATGAAATGTCCTGGAGTAATTTTAAAAAATCTACTTACGTCCATCTGGATTCTCTTCCGTTAATTCTGGCCGTGGTACTAAACCCTTTTCCACGTCAATCGCTTTTTTCAAAATGCTCTCAATACGCGTTCGTTCCGATTTCGGCAAACGCATATGTCCCTTATCGATGCGTTTCAGTTCGACTGTAGTTAGAACACATTCGATATCGGTGTGATCATAAAAATCCGGTATATATACATTACTATCCTTGGGATCTTCGGACAGCCAACGAATGCTAATACGTGGCGATGTTCGGTATACATTTTGCATGGTCTGACACAAATAGAAAGTACCCTCGGCATTGCGTACGGCCATATATTCATTTTTATAGAAGACAATTAGGCGATCTTCACTTGACATAGGCTTGGGTGAATTTGAGGCCTCACTGGCCGACAGCTTCGTGATGAAGGCCAATTCAGGAAGTGGACTTTGGTACAGAATTGTCTTAAGACGATGACGTTTTGATTTACGATCTGAATCATCGTCTTTAGGCGTTGATGGAGCTGAATCCGATACTTGAGGTTCGGCGGCTTTAGATTTACGCTTTGCTCGGGCTGGAGTTGATGATTTTTCTTCTGTCGACTTTTCGGCCGATTTGCTTTCGTTAGAAGTGCTGCTGCTGGTCGCTGTGGAAGTGGTTTTAGCTTTGGCAGTTGTTGTCTTCGCAGCCCGACCTTGTTTTTTAACTGGCGTGGAAGTTTCCGCTGAAGTTGAACTCGTAACAGCTGCAGAACTGGTAATGGTTTTACTACTATCAGTTGATTCCTTAGTGGTAGTTGGATCGCTACTAGCACTGTCAGTTGCTGTTGTTGTTGTGGTGTTGCTTTTTGCTGGTGAGCTACTAGACTTGTTTTCTGTCTTTGATGAGTTTTTAGATGTGGCCACTACATCTTCAGAAGACACCCTAACATCACGTTTAGTTTCCCTAATCTCCACATTGGCATTTGATTGAGTAACCGATTTTTCTTGGTCTTGTTTCTCTGCCAGGTGTTCTTTTGTTTCTTTAGTTGTTGTTTTGTCAACTTCTTTTTCGTCTTTTTCCACTTTTTCCTTTGTTTCTGATTTGTCGGTGGACTTGGCCTCAGTGCTTACGGGTAGAACTACTTCCGAGTTGGATTTAGATTTAGTTTGATCATCATTGTTATCTGCCGCCGTTTGAGTTACTACTGGCGATAATTTTGTAGTTTCTTTTGTTGTATCATTTGTTGTTTCGTTTTTATGCCCTGACTTATCGACAGGTTTCGACTCAATAGAGAGTTTTGGTGCAACCATTTCCTTTTCTTCAGTTGCTGATGTTTTTGGTGGAGCTTCTTTAGCAGGTTGTTCTGCCACAGCCTTATTTGCTGTACTTTCTGTGATTTTAGGCTGCTCCGACGTGGTATTAATGGAAGAAGGATCCTTTTTTGTGGAGTCAACATCTTGACTTTCAGTTTTCGTCGATTTCAACTCGACGGCTTCCAGCGTTTTCGATTCAGTAGCCTTTGCTTCGACTGCCGGCTTTTCAGCATTTGTCTCAGTCCTAGTTTCAGCAACAGAAGCAGCTTTGCTGGGCGAAGAAGTTTCAGTTTTATTATTGCCAACCGATTTTTCGTTATCTTTTTTCTGTTCTTCGGAAGTGGCCAACATTTTTGGCACTTCTGAGGCGATATTTTTATTAGCACCCTGATCTTTTAGTGGTGACTCCTTTTCGGAGATATTTGCCTTTACCGCATCAGTAACTTCTGGTGCAGATTGTGGGGCCGTTGCACTTGTTGTTGTGGGAGTAGGTGGTGCCACTGGCGTAGTTTTTAATGCACTGCTGCTGGGAGGATTTGTCGTAGGCTGTTGAGGTGGAGTTGGAGGATGTATAGCACTCGTAGTAGACGCAGTAGTTGCTACGGTTTGAGGCGTCACTTTCTGGGGTGATGACGCCACTGCCGTGGTAACGGTTGCCGTTGTTTGGGGAGCCAATGTTGTACTGGTATTGCCACCAGCTACTTTGTTAGCCATTGTATTGGCGGTATTAGCTGCCGCAGGCGTTTGCTTGGTCAACTGCACTGGTGTTGACTGTGGCGACTTTAGGGCAGCCCCTGTAGCCGTATCTGGATTTGCGGCAGTACCTGTTTTAGCTGGACTGCTGGCATTGTTGTATGCACTGCCACCGCCACCAGCATATGGCTTTTGTAAATTCTGATTATGCCCTGGAGGCGGAACAGATGTGTTTTTGTTCGCCACATTTGTAGGTGGTGTGAATTTGTTGTGTTGGTGTGCGGCACTGGGCATCGCTGTTGTGGATGTTGGTTTTGAGGGTGTCATTGATATGGATGGAGGTGGAGCTTGGGGATTTTGGTGCTTATTCATGCCAGTGGTTGGTCCCATGTTAGCGGGACCTGCCTTTTGATGCGACGAGGAGGAGCTGGTGGTGGGCGGTGGAGGTATTAAACTACCACCTATATTGGCACCTGTAACCGGTGTGATTTGAGTGTTTGTTGGTATATTTGGAGTCTTCATCTGGTTAGTTAGTGGCGGTGGAGTCGCAGCTACCGAAGCTAGTTTGTTATTGTTGGCCACCACTTGGGCAGCGGCTGATAAATATCTCTGTTGAAATTGCTGCACAGCTGCTGCGGTCGACAATGCAGCAGCGTTTTGTTGTTGCTGGTGTTTCTGTTGCTGCTGCTGTTGTTGATGAGACATTGCTGTTGTGGTGGGTGGCGGTGGTACACCTTGTGGCATAACTTGCTGTTGCCCCAAATGGGAACCACCTTGTGGATTCACTCCACCATGCTGTTGCTGATGCATTTTATTAGCTTGTATTTGATATTGGAAAGCCTGCAATTGCTGCACAAAATTCGTAGGCAATGCCTGCAATGTCTGCTGCAGCTGATTGAATGTGGGATTTGCAGCTGGATTACCATTAGCCTGCTGTTGATAGGTTTTGTTTAATAGCTCGGCGGCACCGGGAGTTCGTGTTAATGCCAAAGGTTCACCGCCGCCACCCGAACTCGGACCACCACTACCGCCACCAACTGGTACTCCACCAACCGGAACACCACCACCCACACCGCCCATGTTATGGTGCTGTTGCTGTTGGTGCTGCTGATGTTGTTGTTGCTGCTGTTGCATTTGTTGTTGAAATTGCAAAAATTGTTGTTGTTGCTTTAGCATACTCTGTATACGTTGCTGTTGGAAAAATGCATTCAAGTCAGCCTGTGAAGATTGTGGCAATGGATTCTGACCATGAACTAAATTTTGCATTTGTTGTTGAATGCCAGCAAATGTTTTCGCTACTTGTGGCATATTATTGGGGCCATTGGGAGGGCCGCCGCTACCACCGCCACCTCCCATACCACTGCCACCAGGACCAGGCGGTTTTTGATTGTAACTCATCTTGACATTCAATTACAAAATGTGTATAGTTGGGATAGAATCTGTAAAGAGAAATTCGGATTAGTTATAAGGTTATGTACAAAAGATTAGCATTAATGTTAATGTTCTTAAAAAGTAAAGCATAGGAAAGTTATGTATTCTATATAAGGATGAAATCAATTTACCGTTAGAAGAAATTCTTCCCACCGAATACCTAGGTAAAATTGCATACCTCTAGAAATTCTTTAGAACTCATATGGCCATACAATTTGCATTTATATATAAGAAATTGAAACATGATCCTGTAGGAAAAACTACAATCGAATACCCTGTGACCAAAAAGCATTTAAATGTCGTCAAAGTAATCTTAAAAATTTCTCATTAAGGTTTGCTATTACATTAGAAATATAACAGCGCCAGTACATTTGGTCATCGTGTAGAATGCGACAAGTAAAGCAACAAACAGATATATAAACAAAAGTTCGTTGAACGTGCAAAATTCTTATTTGTATTTTGCTGTAAATACAATTTTGTGAATGGGGTATGCTGCCTGTTATTTGCTGTTGTTGTTGTTGTTGTGCAATGAGAGAAGAGCATTTTACTTTGTATGTACACCACGTTTGTGTTTGGTGCCATCAACACACACATATACACAAGCAAGATAATTTCTACAAAGTTTGGCAATTAAAGCTAATTTACAAAGTCATCGGTGTTTTGAAAACGAATAAAAGTGAAGTTGTCGTCATTATCGCCGCCTTCGTTGCTGTCACTAAACATGATGTGTGAACATTATTAAAATTTTTATTATTTATTTAATTACACATCAATTTTCGGAGGAATAGTGTCCTAAAATTAAATAATTTTGTGAAAGGACCTAATTCCTTTTTGGTTCGTTCGTTGAGAAAGAGTTCGAGGATAGTTACCTCCGAAATTTCTTGCAAACAATTATATTTTTCTGCAGTTTATTTGGAGATAAACTGCCTTATGAAACATGTAAGCTGATACAGAATAAAACAATTGATGTTAGATGGCATAAAATCTTGTTCTTTAATCTTACGGTCGGAAAATAATAGATGCATAAGCACACAAATATTGTCAATATTTTTATATCTGATATCTGAAAAGGAATCCTTACTGCGAAAATGTTTTGGTTTCCGTTTTTATAACTGGATGGAGATTGGGGAATATGTATTAAATTCAATTATTGAAAAACTTCGAACTTCAACTTCGTTGGTCAAAGGGCGACCAACGTAGGTTTGAGTCAGTTACATTCAGGATGGTGCAATCGTCTGAATGATTGTTTGATGACAAGACAATCCCAAACATTCATAAATGGTCCTTGCCATTCCTTGACGGATGAGGAAAACGCAGTGTGCAGTGTGTGATTTTTCAATGTGAAAAATAGTGAAAAAATGTGATACTGCTGACCGTAGTGGATAAGGAATTTCTCCAACTCTAAAATAACTTTAATTTTATAAGCCACTAAGAATATCCTCATTATTCTTTAGGGGTCTTTCTAATCGATAGATGCTCTTCATGATTTATGACAGGTAGTTAAATTATGTTGGGTTCCAGGACATAGTAACATGGAAGGGAATGAGATAGCCGATGAGCTTACTCGAGGGGATTCACAGTAGTCCAATCTAGCGATTAAGGAATCTGTACAACCTGCGAGGTAGCCGGCAACAGATGGTCTCTCGCCGTAAAACTACCTCTCTGCTGGAGATATAAATCGTTGATATTAACAGATCAAAGCAGGTTTAGATCACCCATTTCCAAATGGGACATTAACGGAGTGAACTATGCTGGGAAGATGAGGAAGAGCAATTAAACATATACTCTGTAGGTGTACACTACTAAGTAGCAGAAGACACATACAGTCTGGCAAATATTAAATCGATAATCTAACATACTTATCCGGAATAGTCCACAAGAAGATCCTAAGTTTTGTCAAGATTCTGACATGGCTTAAATATTCAATTTTTTAACACTCTTTAAACATCCTCTACTATACTTCCTTCTTTTTTGGTAACCAGGATGAGTACAATGGATAAATGTATCTGAGTGAACGGCTGTAAATGACAGCCGTATCGTTAACCTAACCGATAGAATCTCTTCTACGAGTTCAAAAGGTGAATTCAATCGGATCCTTTTCAACAGACAGTGGGGTCTACAATATAAACGACCCGAGTCCTACTCGGCGAACGTCTGTATGTAAAGAAACTGTAGTTCAAGTTTAAAGTTTTAGGCTATGGTGAAAAACTCTGTTAATTTCCTAATCTTATTACCCCATTTGAAATTTTGAGAAATCGAAGCCATAAGTTAAAAACTCCGTTTTTAATTGAGTTTATTGGGCATATTCAAAGGTGCCTCACCTGTGGCATTTTACGGAAATTTATAATATTTTTTTTTGTAGGAAACATATATGAAAGAACATACATTAGTTGTGTTTGATATGATTGTTGGAATGCAAAAAAACCGCTTACCGAAAGAAAACGATCGCCGAATTCTCTCTGTGCCCTTACTATTAAAAAATTAAAAGTTTATTTAAAAGGAGGATTTGTGATATCTATCCATAGAAGCCTAAAATTCCGGACCGAATGCCGGCCATTAAAAAGAAGAATCGGTCACGTAACATTTGTGGAAATCTCTGCTCATAGGAAACAGCTTCAATCCCATATAAGGGACCCAGTGAAATTTTGGAATCGCATATCTAAGGAAGCATGTACCTCTCCAGCAAAAAAAAAAAAAAAAAAAAAAAAACAATTTTTCTAATCAGGAATTCATCTACTTCAAATTGATATCCATATCTTAATGGGCCTCCAAAGTTTCACAAAAAATGATACTGACTTTCACCTACGGAAAAAATTTATGTCCGCAATTTAAACATTTAAACAGGGTCTATTCAAAGAAATCAGAGACTCTTAACAAATATGTGTTCCAAATGGTCCGCGAAGTGGTTCCTTTAAAATTTGGTCTTGAGCTCTAATCGGCCGTTTTTGACACACTTTTAAAAAAGGATTCCAATGGTCGAGAATTTTTTTATTAAATAACAATTTTTCAAAGCCTTTAATATAACTCTCTTTTTAAAATCTTTACAATAGTTTAAAAAAATAAAAACTTCAACGCGGCTGTCGCGGTGTCCTTCTAGAGATTTCAATAATGATTTCAAGTCAAATTATCAATTTAGATACATATTTGACCGACCATATTAATGAGAATCAATGGTTAGTATCTTCATCTGCAGGAACAACATCAGTTAACGCAGGTATAAAATTATTCCATTGTATTTGTTGTTTCAAATGGAAACAATACCTACAGTGGCTCCATCGAATAATCGGACAAGTGGTTGTCAGATATAATAACGCTTTACATTTCAAAAAAATTGTCTAAATGTGTAGTTTTTTCGCTTTTATTTACACATTACTTACTTATATTTCTGAACAATACAAAAAACAACAACTTTCCTAGTGATAACAGTAAATTTCGCCAGAAAAACAAAATTAATTCAATTTATTGTGTTCAACGCAAAATCGGACAAAGCAAAGTATCAATGGTAAAAAATGCAAAAAATCGAGAAACTAATATTTAGTTGCATATTCTTTGTTGTCCAGAACGGCCTGTAAACGCTTCGGTATTGATTTGACCAAATTCTGACATACCTCCGGCTCTATGGAGTTCCACGATTCCAGTAAAGCCTCCTTAAGCTGTACTAAGGAGTTAAATTTTTTTTCATACACTCTCCTAGCTAATTCTTCCCAAAGATGCTCAATTACGTTAAGGTCTGGGCTCTGTGCAGGTGTTTGTATATGTTTGGGGCAGTTATGGATCAACCAAAGCTTTGCTACACCTGATGTGTGCTTGGTATCGTTGTCTTGATAAAAGGCAAAGTTGTTCGCGATACCCAATTTGTCTGCACTTTGCTTTACATTTTGTTTTAAAATGTTGAGGTAGACAAATTTGTCCATTTTACCATCAATAAAATGCAAATTACCTACTCCCGCACTCGACATGCAGCCCCAAACCATAACGGAACCTCCTCCGTGCTTAACAGTGGCTTTTGTATTCTCATGATTATAGTCAGCATTTGGCTTACGCCACACATACATCTTCCCATCTGATCCGTGCAAATTAAATTTGCTTTCGTCAGTAAACAGAACCTTAATATAATGAAAACTATCAATAGAAATTTATTTTAAGATGATCTATCATCAAATTACCTGCTTCCAATAATCGTCTGGTTTTAGTAAAAACTCCTTGGCATATTTTATACTACAGTTTTTATTTTTAAGGCTAATAAATGGCTTTTTTCTTGCAACTCTCCCATAATAATTATATTTATGCAATGTATTGCGAATAGTATTTAGGCACACATCTTTTCCAGTGCGAGTTTTTAAATTTATTTTAAGTTCTTTTGCGGTTTAAAATGAATATTGTTTTATTTCTTTTAATATCGAACGCTCTTCTCGCTCATTTAATATCTTCCCTTGACCTTCTCTGCTTTTATTGGTCAATCGGAACTCATCACGGAACCTCTTTATAATGTCGTGGACAGTAGATTTACTCATTCCTACCAATTCGGCAATTTCTCTTACTGTTTTATCTTCATAACTCAATTTATCTATTAATTGCCTGATTTCCACACTGGATTGTTTCCCTTTTGGAGCCATTTACATTTATTTTTATTTAGTATTACCACTTTCTTGGTCTAAATGCAATTTACGAATGAATATGACAAACAAAATAGCGATTTGAAGTTAATATTTGCATAATAACGGGACTTTAAACATTGATACTTTGCTTTGTCCGATTTTGCGTTGAACACAATAAATTGAGTTAATTTTGTTTTTCTGACGAAATTTACTGTTATCACTAGGAAAGTTGTTGTTTTTTGTATTGTTCAGAAATATAAGTAAGTAATGTGTAAATAAAAGCGAAAAAATTACACATTTAGACATTTTTTTTTGAAATGTATAGCGTTATTATATCTGACAACCACTTGTCCGATTATTCGATGGAGCCACTGTATATGTGTGAGAATTTCAATCGATCAATACACAAAAACATCATCATCATCATCAATGGGAAAAGAAATTCGTTAGAGGGCACAAAATATATGGATGGGATGAATTTCGATTGTCTACAAAAAAAGGATGGGACATTCAATAATAAATCATTCCATTCATTTGAAGTTAAAAAGTTTAGATTTGAGGTTTGAAAAAAAAAACAAAAGAAAAAAAAACACAAGAATTACACACCGACACATACACACAGCCACAGGCAGTAAACACAACACAACGCATGGCCTATGTGTGATGTGGCGCGGCTTTTAGAACAAGATGATGATGACGATGGAGCACAAAACACAACCATGCACAACAATACACGCTTGCACACACACACCTACAGACAAGCATGTCAAAAAATACACCACACTGCAAAAAATCCAACAACATTGTAGAGTCAACGCGCAAACATTTAAACACCAATACGCGGAAACACGCTAAGTAAAAGCCCCAAAAAAGAAAACACCAACAACAAAATCAGAACCAAAAGCAAAGCATATTCAATGTGGATCACTTGAATACAACATATTTCGCGCAAATACACACCAAACACTTGTACACCACCAACAACAACTAAACACATATTCCACCAAACGAACGGAATTTTAAAGCGAAATGTACAGTGGTGGATGGATGGAGTGGAGTTTGTGTTGAGGCAAACAGCCAGTAACGCGTTCCATCATCATGTTGGCCTGCGTCAACAATGCTAATGTGGTCGCGCGCGCATTTTTTCATTGCGGGCCGAGAAGAAATTCAATCACACACATTTCTAAAATTGTAAACGTACCAACAACAACAACAATGGGGTTAACTCTTAAATTTGGGGTAAACTTACACTTGGTTAACGTTGTTGTTGTATTCTGCTGCTGCTTCGTATTTTTTAGCCTTGTTTGATTGTTGGTATGTTGTTTTGCTGACCAAGTTAGAAGTTTTGAAAATAAAACAAAGGTCGAGTTCTAAATTTTATTTTATCAATTTCTGTGTGCTGTTGTCACCGCCAACCACACCAGCCAGGTATTTTTCCCTCTCACTGATTACCGGTTTTTGTTGATGTGATTTACCGTCGTCGTCGTCGCCGCCACTGCTGACGTCGTCGTCGATCACTCGGCAATACTTTTTGTTGTTTTTATAGACTTGTTTGTCGGTCGGTCACCGTACAGCTAGTTAAACTGTATCAAAGTTAAAATTTATTGTTTTTTTTTTTCTTTTTCAATTGCTTTGATTATTTAAAGATATTGTTGTGAACTAATTTATAATTATGTCCCATGTATATCGCGCCATACATGCATGCATTGCCGCCACACACACACTCGTTGGGCAAAAAGTAATACAAATTATTTTGTATTCTCTCAACACAGCATTTGCTGCCTCTGCCGACGTTTTTTCCTTTTCAGTTTCCTATACGTCGTCGTTTGGTTTTTTTTTTTCTTTTTGTTAATAATGTTGTTTGGCTATTACGTTGTTCATCATTATTATTTGTTTCTCCTCGTTTTTTTTTTCTATTCCTCCTTTTTGAACACACAATTTTACACAAACAAACACACATACGACGAATATATGTACATAACTAGCGGCACGAACATGGTAGCAAAAAATGTTTTCCTCGAATTGTTCACATGCACATCGATTTTTTAAGCTGAAACACTGTACTTTTCAACGATATTTGATAGAACACATATTCCCAGTTTGCTATATTACACTTTTATGCAAATTCTATTTGTTTAACAATGACACGTAATGTAAAAATTTATTAAAATTTTCTTTTGCGAGACGAAAACGAAATTTTTTCAGAAAATCCGAAAGCACACGAATAAAATGTAGCATTGCCAATCGTTGGCATTAGCGGAGGCAGGGTTGTATTTAGTATAAACAGAGATGCTAACTAATGCCAAACATGACGGTTAGTGTCATACGTAACGTATGACAGATGTAGTAACGTGGTCATCTGTTAAGTGATGTTTTGTAAATGTTATGTGTTGTACACACCATGAATGCAGTAGTGGACTCGGCAATTGGCATGGAATGTTAACATCCAACGTATTTTAATAAAAAAAAAATAAAATCCATAAAATGTTATGCATGTCGATTGGAATTTTTTTTTAATAATGAAAATGTATGTTTTCTAAAAAATTAGAATATTCTAAGATAGCGTATAAATATACATGCTATGTACAATAAAATACAATATAATAAATATCTAAATTTTTTTGATCCACATTGTTCATAGGCTATATCTACAGATGCTACAACTTATAGTCTACTTTAGAATATACAGAATTGAAATCAATACACATTTTACTAAGTGGATCTCCCATAGAATAATTTGTGCGATGAAAATCTACGTATAATGGTTGATAATATCTACTTGATCGAAAAGGAACATTTATTCTAATGGATGAAATTAGGAAGTCTGAGGGTATATTACCGTTAAGGATTTTAATTACCATCATATTGTTCAACATAATACGTCTCCTTTTTAATGTAGGCAATAATAGGAATAGGAATAAATTTTAACCTGCTACTGTAAGAAGGCAACACAAAGTCGCTATTTCAATGTTAACCTCTCAGTGCAAAAAGTAGAGGTTAACTGCACTGATTCTATTTTATCGGAATATGTTGTGTATTGGGGATCCCATACAACAGAGCCATCTTCTAATATGGGTCGCACAAGAGATGTAAAAAATTGTTTTGTAATGTAGGGATCAGAGAATTCTTTATCCCATCGTTTTATAAATCCTAAGTCATCGTGGGCTTCATAGAGTTATGGGCGATAAACAGCTTGACATCGTCTGCATACATTAGCAACTTGGAATGTAATATTGCATTTGGCAAATCATTTATATTTTATGACATGACTTATGACATGACTTAATTCAATGGCATAATTATTAAAGGTAGTCTCATTTGCTAAATAGATGATGGCAACCCCAGCAAATCTATACTTGATTTTGGGATTTTCAAATAAAATTTATATTTGACAACGTTACCTAAAATCCAACGAGGCGTAAAAAAATATTCAACTTCCCCACTGTCTCGATTATCTGTCAAATTTTTCGATATAATATTTCAAATGGTTGGAAACACTGCACATCGAATTCAAGTAGAAATTACCCACTTTGACAGTTAATCACGACATCAGCGGCGCTAAATAGACTACTTATTGTTACGAATATAACTTTAGATTTAAGTTAATTTAGATGAATTCCGTTAATTTAAGAATTTGAATTGTAACGTAAATTTCTACTACGCAGTTTATTTGAATAACTTCACAACAACAACCACTGTATAGATTTTTCTACATCCTTCCATTTCCTCTTTCATTTTCTATTTTGTTATTGTCGTACAATTCTTGTTAAACGTCATTCCTCTTTCTTTGTTATTCCCTCGCCTGTATATGTGTTGTTGTTATTCCTCTTTCTTTGTTATTCCCTCGCCTGTATATGTGTTGTTGTTATTGTAAGTTTGTTTACTCAAGTTTGTTGTTGTTATTGTTCACTCAGTAAGTTTGTTGTTGTTATTGTTACTCAATGTGTTTGTTGCATTGGTAGATTGTTCGTGATCTAGGTGTTACCAGATCGTCTAGAAACTTCTGTAGCGACAGGCAGGGCTCATATAAATAGAGGGAATGGAAAGGCAGTGAGTCAGTTGTGAATCAGATCGCGAATTGAAACCGTCGTGTAAAGTAAAGTGCAAAGTAAAGTTGTGTGAATAAAGTCATTGTAATAATCGTAATCTGAAAGAACCCGCGTTTTATTTGGTACGAATTGTATCGGGAAATAAAACAACGTCTACACGGGATTTAGTAAAATCCAATAACGTAACAATTGGTGTCAGAAGTGGGATTACGATAATACTACGATGAAGTTCAAGGATCTACGAGTGGAAGACTTGAAGAAGGAGCTCAATAAATTGGAATTGTCCTCTACTGGCAACAAGGCTGAGCTACAAAAACGTCTGTTGGATGAGTTCGGGCGCCGTGGTATGAACATCGATACATATGAGTTTGACAGTAAGGATGAAGTGGATTTATCGGAAATTAGCGAATCCAACGGTGGGGAAGCCTCGTCAGTTTCTGCCAGGGG
This sequence comes from Musca vetustissima, assembly GCF_032173495.1. Classification (NCBI taxonomy): domain Eukaryota; kingdom Metazoa; phylum Arthropoda; class Insecta; order Diptera; family Muscidae; genus Musca; species Musca vetustissima. Next base: position 51,717 of record NW_026876471.1, on the reverse strand, counting down.
TGACGATTTAAGAGAAATGCTGGCTAAAATGTTTGAGGAAAATTACAGAAGGAGCGAGGAAAATTCGAGAAGAATGATGGATAAACTCGAGAACATTACAGAAGTTATTGGAAGGAGAGTGGAAACCGTGGAGGTCCAAATAAAAGAGTTGGATAAGAAAGTGCAGTCGGTTGACGAGAAGATTCTGTCTGTGGATGAGAAATTTCTGGTCCACGACCACAGGGTTACGAATCTGGAGAAGAAAATATCAGAACTGGAAATTAAGGGTGGTCCGGTGCGAGTTCCTGATAACACACTAAAAATCAAACCTCCTGTATTCGACGGCTCTACGTCATTCAATGTTTTCAAGTTACAGTTCGAGACAGTGGCTTCTAGAAATTCGTGGAACGACAGCGACAAAGCGGTTGCACTACTTCTGGCATTGAAGGGCAGTGCTGCTGATGTTATACAGAGTATTCCTGTCGCTTCTAGAAGCAACTATGAAGATGTTATTGCTGCACTGGAACGTAAGTACGGTGGCGAACATAAACAAAACATCTACCTTATGGAACTAAGGGGAAAAGTACAGAGAGCGAACGAGACGTTACAAGACTTTGCAGCTGAGGTGGAACGTTTGGTGCTAATGGCGTATCCAGGAGAGAATCACCCATTGCTGGACCGTATGAAAATCGAAACCTTTGTGAATGGCATACGTGACCCTGAGATTAAATGTGCAACATATGCGTCACCAAAAGCGTCGTTTGCCGAAACTGTGTCGTTTGCCCTTGCCCAAGAGATGGCAAGAATAATTGTTAAGCCCCAGACCCACAAGATTCGCCAACTGGAGACCGAATGTTGCGAACACAAATCTCTCGTTAACTTGATCAAGGACGCCATGAGGCGGGTAATAGAAGAAACAAAGTTAGTAGGGATGACTACGCCCAGGGTTAGATGCTACAACTGCGATAAAGCAGGTCATATTGCGCGCGAATGCAGAGCTAAGCGCAAACGATCCAGGTCATCGTCACCACCTCTAACGAAAGATGGTAGAAGAATGGCTCAACAGTCCACCAATGAGTCACCGTTAAACAGAATCGAGCACAGAGAAGGCGGAAAACACGGTAATGCTGATGCCCTGTCTCGTCGGCCATGCAAGGTAGAATACAGCCACTGCTCAAAGGCTGAGTGCAAAGAGAATATCGTGGATGTCCGACGATTGCAGTTTGAGTCGGGAGAAGATTGGTCGACGGAACAACGAAGAGATCCCATTCTGGGCAAAATAATTTCGGCCATAGAAACGGGCAAGCGACCTAGTCGCAAAGAAATTACCTCCGAAAGCCTTCTTTTAAAATCTTATTGGGCCCAGTGGGACAGTCTACTTATAATAGATGGTTGCTTATACCGCAAATGGGAAAGTGAGGACGGTAAATCCCACCGGAACTTGATCGTCGTCCCAGATTCTAAAATAAGAGATGTCTTGTCGGAGTTTCATGATGGGCCAAGTGGAGGACATCTTGGCATAGCAAAGACCGCTGAAAAGGTAAAGCAGAGATTTTACTGGGTCGGCTGTCAAAAATCCATTGCCGACTGGATCGCCAATTGTGAAAGGTGCATAAAAGCTAAAGGTCCAACACGGAAGAGTCGAGGCTACATGCAGCAGTATAATTCAGGAGCCCCTTTTGAAAGAATCGCAATGGATGTAGCTGGACCGTTCCCCACAAGCGACTCTGGGAACCGGTATGTCTTAGTGGTCATGGATTACTTCAGTAAATGGCCGGAGGTTTATGCTATCCCAAATCAAGAAGCCAGGACAATTGTGGATGTGTTCAGCAAAAATTGGATTTGTCGCTATGGTGTTCCATCTGAGGTTCATTCCGATCAAGGTAGGAATTTTGAATCAGCGATCTTCAAGGAAATGTGTGACTCCTACGGAATTAAGAAAACCAGAACGACGCCCCTACATCCACACTCAGATGGCATGGTGGAAAGATTCAATCGCACCCTTGAAGAACATCTACGGAAAGTGGTGGACAGTGGCCAACGAGACTGGGATGAGCATATTCCAAAGTTTTTATTGGCTTATAGATCGGCCATTCATGATTCCACATCCCGGACCCCAGCCAAAGTTCTGTTCGGAAATGAATTAAAGCTACCTGGCGATTTGATATTCGGTGCTACCCCAAACGACGATGTGAACCAAGATGAAGACAGCCAAAACTCTTTTAGTAAAGTCCACGATGCAGTCCGACATCGAATAAAAATGGTTAGCAACCGCATGAAGGCAAGGTACGATCGAGCGGCAAATACCGATGGGTTTCAAGAAGGGCAACTGGTACTATTGTTCAACCCACAACGAAAGAAAGGACTATGCCCCAAATTGCAAACGCACTGGGAAGGACCCTACAAGATTGTCACGAAAATAAATGACGTCGTTTATCGCATCCAGAGGAGCGACAGTCCCAGGTCGAAGATGAAAGTTGTACATTTGGAGCGGCTGATCCCCTACGGAACGGGAACTGTGCCTATTCGGGACGAACAGGATTAAGCGGGGGGCAATGTTACGAATATAACTTTAGATTTAAGTTAATTTAGATGAATTCCGTTAATTTAAGAATTTGGATTGTAACGTAAATTTCTACTACGCAGTTTATTTGAATAACTTCACAACAACAACCACTGTATAGATTTTTCTACATCCTTCCATTTCCTCTTTCATTTTCTATTTTGTTATTGTCGTACAATTCTTGTTAAACGTCATTCCTCTTTCTTTGTTATTCCCTCGCCTGTATATGTGTTGTTGTTATTCCTCTTTCTTTGTTATTCCCTCGCCTGTATATGTGTTGTTGTTATTGTAAGTTTGTTTACTCAAGTTTGTTGTTGTTATTGTTCACTCAGTAAGTTTGTTGTTGTTATTGTTACTCAATGTGTTTGTTGCATTGGTAGATTGTTCGTGATCTAGGTGTTACCAGATCGTCTAGAAACTTCTGTAGCGACAGGCAGGGCTCATATAAATAGAGGGAATGGAAAGGCAGTGAGTCAGTTGTGAATCAGATCGCGAATTGAAACCGTCGTGTAAAGTAAAGTTGTGTGAATAAAGTCATTGTAATAATCGTAATCTGAAAGAACCCGCGTTTTATTTGGTACGAATTGTATCGGGAAATAAAACAACGTCTACACGGGATTTAGTAAAATCCAATAACGTAACATTATTCATTGTGCCATGCTCGGTACTATGATGCAATAATAAGGTGATGTATCAAAACAAAAATATTTGTTTTTGTCTCGACGATCTGTCAAATTTTTCCATATAATATTTCATATGGTTGGCAACATTGCATATCGAATTCAAGTAGAAATTACGCACTTCGGCAGTTAATCAAGACATCAGCTGCTCTAGATGGCCTACCTATTCATTGTGTCATGTTCGGTACATATACAAGGTAAGGCATATTTTGTCAACAAAGGACAAATATACATCTATGTTGTGGCTTTAATGTCAGAATAACTAAAAATAAATACAACAATACAATTCTGTTTTTGTGACATAAATTACGACATGTTGCAACTGTTTTCTTTAAATTAGTCGCTCGGCGCATATAGATTAACTACACTTTTTGGAAAATATTAAATTTATCAAAGTTCTTGGTATAGTCATAACTTTTATACTTATAACATCTGTTCTGAATAATAAAGATTGGCGGCATTATGCATTTTTCATTATATAGTTTAATTCGAATTATTAAAGCAATTTTAAAAACACCATATATCATCACCTTTCTCTATTTTTCATTTGTGCGCTGAGCGACTGAAATGATTTTGTCTCTTTTAGATGATTCGTTTAAGAGAAACCCAGAAATACGTGTTTGGTGAAATAAAAAAAAATATAAATTTAATTTATTTTCAGGATTTCGTAAATCCACATCACAAATGCGTTATAAAAAACGACATTTGGTCTGTTCCCGTACTGCAAGAATCTACTAGATTTAACTATTTTCTTCGATATCATAAAGGAAAATTCGTTATCGTAGTAAAAATTAGTAGATTCTTGCAGTACGGGAACAGACCAATTGTTCACTAAAACACACCTACGGCAGCAAATGTTATAAATAAACGGCGTCATATTTCATGCATTGGCTCCAAACTCGGTCTACCAAAACAGCTGACCAACACCAGTGTTTTTTAACGTTGACCAACACTTGATTTCATTTATTTCACCAGGAAAGAAACCAAAACATTGACAAAAACAGACAAAATGAGTTCACAAACCCCGCAAAAGGTACAACTTCCCGATGAAGAATTGGACTGGATACAAATGCGCATTGAATCTGGACCGGTGTTTCCAGAGACAACCAAAGAAAAGATGATGCGTAAAATTAAGGAAAATCCCTTGGTACCAATTGGTAGGTCTGACATGCATTTTTACTTATATAAGAAAATAATTGCAAACACGAACAAAATAGCATAACGTCATCCATTCTCTATTATAGGATGTATTGCCACAGCTTGTGCCTTGGGTTATGGTCTGTATAATTTCCGTACTGGCAATCGCAGAATGTCCCAAATGATGATGAGAGCCCGTATTGCGGCGCAAGGTTTTACAGTTGTTGCCTTGATTACCGGTGTTGTGATGACATACGGAAAGAAGGAAGATAAGTGAGTGTAGTGAGATGCCGGTTGGCATTTATCTTGGCAGGACTCGAAGGAAAAAGGAGAGTGCAACAGTCATAGCCTGTTGCTATTATATACTTTACTATGTTCTTGGGGGCATTTCATAACGCTGGGGGAATATTTTATTTAATTTGTAGTATTTTTTTTTGTAAAAAAGCTAAAATGTTTATAATAAAGTATAAGAGCTGTGAGAAAATACATATATACGATATATACATGATTCCAATTTATGACGCAGTTCTCGTATATTTTCTATTTCGTGTAGTACATTTAATTTTCTCTTTTTTTATGTATATTGCCTCATATAAATAAATTTGAAATGATATCGAGTTATCTGTCGTAATCAACATATGAAATGTTGAATTTTAATGCATAGACAACTAAATGAAACCGAAGAGTATTTGTAAGATATGCAACACTGTGCGACGAATTTCAATTGTTTGGATAATTACCGAGAAATTCCAACAGATTAATATATATATATATATATGTTCAAACGATTTATAATTCAAATGCACACTATTCACTTCAAGTTTTTTTTAAATCCATATTGCATATCCACACACTGTGCTACAGGGTATTATGACTTTGTGAACAGGCAATACTAATCGAGAAAGACCCATGGTTCCTCTTGAGAACCATGGGTCGACTCACTTTCTGAGTCGATTATGCATGTCTTTCCGTCCGTACATGTATTGTTGTGGGCATTTATGATCCGATTTGGAAGAAATTAGGCACAGGTCACTTTTTTGACCCAAGGACGAATCCTTTAAATATTGGAGAAAATTGGTCCAGATTTAGATATAGCTCCCATATACAGTATCGTCCGATTTTATGTAAATAATACACCATACTGCCAATATTTGAGCAAAATTTCGCACAGCGTACTGAATTAGGTCCGTATTGATGTATGCGAAGTTTTGTTGGAATTGTTTCAGACTTAGATACATATTGTTAAATATATAGTTTCGTCCGATTTCACGTATTTTCCCAATATTTGTCAGATTGTTTTCCGACAAAATTTTGCACAGACTACATAATTAGGTCCAGATTGATGTATGCGAAGTTTTGTTGAAACGGTTCAGATTTAGATATGGCTCCCGTATATAGTTTCCTCCGATTTTGTGTAAATGCAGCATTGGCATTCAATTTTTCATATATTTCAGATTGGTATGTGTATGGATTGTTTTAATTCAGTTCAAATACCTATGTACACAGTTAATTTCGTCCGATTCCATTTCAATGGTCCTCCAAACATGCTATGTCTTTTCTATAAAAAGGATATTGTACATATGAGCATATTTTGTATGTGTCCAAAGTGGTATTATAGGGTATCATATAGTCGGCCCCGTCCGACTTTTTGAGCTTCCATTACTGGTTTTTAATTTAAACTGTTATTTATTGAAAAATGCAATAATGTTCTACACTGAACGTCTTAAGTGCAGTATATCTAAGTGTTTTGAAATAAAAAACGAACTTCAATATGTAATCTTTACATGTATCTAAACCGACTAACATCAATCGCTACACATGTCATTCTGCAATCTATGCATTGTTTAAAATTTAATCTCAAAAGCAAAACATAATTTTGACTTATTCAAAATATGAAACTTAACAAACATCGTTCTGGACCTTATTCACTACGCTGTGCCAAAATTCGTTAAAATCTAATGATTTTGAGGGACTTTGGTGCACCATTTACCTAAAATCGGGCGAAACTATATATGGAAGCTATATCTAAATCTGAACCGATTTTCAGGAAACTTAACACACGTCATTCTATACGTAATTCATTACGCTCTGCCAAAATTCGTGCAAATCGGATGATTTTCAGAGATTTATATGCACAATTTACATAAAATCAGATGAAAATATATATGGGAGCTATATCTAAATCTGAACCGATTTTCGCGAAACTTAACACACATCATTCTAGACCTAATTCATTACGCTATGCCAGAATTCGTGCAAAGCGAATAATTTCAGAGACTTTAGTGCACAATTTACATAAAATCGGACGAACATATATATGGGAGCTATATCTACATCTGAACCAATTTCCACCAATTTCAGTAGGTTCGTCCTTGGGCCAAATAAGTGACTTGTGCCAAATTTCATCTCATTCGGATTATAAATTCGACCTGTACTCTGTTTACAATTTAACATCAACAGACGGACGGACATGCATAAATAGACTCAGAAAGTGATTCTATGTACATATATTCTCAAAATGTTACAAACATATGCACAAAGACATAATACCCTGTTACCTTGCTACACTTTTAGGTATCACATCTATTCATAGGTACAAAACTCATATTTAAAAGTTATTCCCTGCAATAATAGCAACTTAACACAAAATCACAAACTTTTTTAATTGTCATTTTCTTATTATTTTCCGTACTGCCGATATGAAATTATTCTGTATTCTTGCTTTATTTCTTGATCAAAATAAATGTAATTTTTTAAGGAATAACAAAATTGTTACAAAATTGTACTGATAAAATTAAAGAATGTTATTTTATCATACAAAATGTTATATGGAAAAAGCTTAGCAAGTACAACCAATAAGACACAATAGCACATATCTGTGGTTTGTATATTTACTAACATTTTGCTATAAATTACCAATTCTTATCCAAAAAAGGGGCAATTTGAATGGAGGCTACTGTTTCCCCTGCCCCTACCAACAAATTATGTACCCTATGTTACCACAAATGTACTCAAAAATCGACTGTGAAAATTTCATGAAAATCCGTTCAGTAGTTTAGGAGTCTATAGCTAACACTGATCAAACAAACAAACCAACAGAAATTCATTTTTATATATATATATATATATTGGAGCTATATCTAAATCTGAACCAATTTTCCCAATATCAATAGGGAACTGTACTGGGAAATGTCTTTGAAAAAAAAAAAATGCAAGAACATTTTGATTTTTTGTTCAAAATGTATGATTATATATTCGGTATATACATTATAAATCGTCAGCTAAAATGCAAAAAGGCGTAACTAACAAAAAATTGAAAATTGACTTTTTGAATGAATATTCAAAAATTCACTTTTTTACTTAATTGTTATGATTGCCATTAAACTAAATAACTAAATTTGTTAAAAAATTTTAGTCTATTATTCGTCACATGCAATATCACCCTGCTGGCATACTTTTTCATTTCACATGACATGTTTATAGTTTTCATTCAAAACAGTTTTTTGCTTCTCCCACACAATTATGCTTTTGTTAGTTACGCCTTTTTGCATTTTAGCTAACGATATACAGATTTCACTTGTTCAGTGACTTATGCTAAAAATTGATGGAGAACATTTTTGTCTCTAATAAAACTAGTAATAAGTACGATATTAACCCTAAAATAAGTTTTTGTTTTTTTAAGATTTTTGAGTTTTAGTCTATAGTAAAACTTTATGGCGAACATTTCTGTAGAATATTCTTAGCAGCTTTAACCCCGCTTTGAATGAGTTTTCAATCACTTCTGGAAAAGAGGACAGAAAAGACCCCTTCAAATGACAATTACAATATTTAAATTACACACCAAACTAAAGATGTTTGACAATTTTCCATAATTTAGTATTACCTGAGTACATCCTAAAGTCATGCGCTGTTTTGGAATTTGCATTTCAGATAACTATTTGTATGCCGTGGTAGAGGTATAAAAAGTTGCAACGTAAGTACATGTTTCGGCATAGCCCCCGTGTAAGGATCTAGATTGAGTGGTGTAGCGATTTGGTAGTTTAAGATTGTCAGAGTATAATTGGACATAGCTTAGATTCTACGTTATTTCGATTGACATAAAATATGACATAGACTACTGCATTGAGTCTAGAATGACTTGAGTCAATTTGATTAAAATCGTGTCATATTTATATACAAAAATATATTTTTTATGGGCTATCATAAGATTCTTAAGAGCACCTATTAAAGTGAACCAATGTGATGTACGGTATAGTATATGCCGCCCTTCCCGACCAACAGCCTTTTCCACTCTGCTTACTTCTTATTTCTAAAGACAGTTTGTTTATATTTCTAATAGTTTGTAAAAACTAATATTTTATTGGCGTCACTAAGCTTATCTCTAAAGCCTTGATATTCAACTCCATTAATTCTAACAAAATATGGATCTGGAGGTGGGAAGATGAGTGCATACGTGACATCTTAATATATACTGCCTGTTGGTCATATTCCGAAAATTTTTTGTGCAGAGTTATGAAGTTTTGACCAGTTTATTTTAAATCCATGTATGTATGTTGGGATATTTCGTTCACACTTTAATAATAAGCAAATGCTATCACACGTAAGTTGAAGTGTTAAAAATACAACTGCCAAAAAAGTTGTCCTGTGGGTCGATTCACTATCAAATTTAAACTATTCTCAAATCGATAAAATATTATAACGACAAAATAAACAATATTTCAATTCTATAACAGTTTTTAACAACAATTGTTAAAAATGTTGTTAATAAACAACACCAAAATATTCGAAGTTAACTTATCGACAAATATTTTTCAATATTGAACATGCCTTGTTTTGTTCTGAATTTGTATGTATTTTGTTTTCAAAATGTTCAAAATTGAAAGCTTTTTGAAAGTTTATTGACAATTTGTCTACATTTTTACAGAATAACATTTTCGTTACTGCAAACGATTGTATTGCTATGTTCTGACGGGCATTCGAACAACGTAGTTCGCTCTCAGAATTACGTACATGAATTAACCCGTTCATACGACACTATTCTTAATTCATGCCATCAGAGTTTTTTATTTCAAACTCTTTGTTTCTTGTTTTACACCAAAATTGTAACATATTTACGTGAATTACACATGGATCTAAAAAGAAAAAATAATTCTCTTTCTCCTGACTATAGTATGAACCCATATCTATTTACTTTTAATTCATGTTTTCCATTTTTTCTGAAAATATTGTTGTTTTCATACATTTTTATATTATTCTAAATTCAAATGTCACAATAAAACTTTGGAGAATTTTTTTGTTTGAGTGTCCCCAAATTTGTTTCTTGTTTTGTACGCTAATTAGAACCATGGGGAAAGAAATTCACATTGCATTATGTAGAAAACAAAATTTACATCCTGTTGCATATATAAAAACTAGACAATTTTTTACTTTTCATTCATCATTTTCAATATTACTAAAAAAGTTTGAAAATTTTATAAATATTTTCAAGCTGTCAAAATTAATTTATTTTCGATTAATGCTCTCAGTTGTTAGGGATGGGACAGATTTCTTGATGATTCAGAGAGTGATTCGAATTGAACTACGTACAAAAATCGGTGTTCGCTCAGACAATTTTGTATGGGGAACTAAGTAATTACTTCATAATTAAGGGTCGAACAACGAATGAGAGAGCGAACAACGCTCGTCTGTACATGGCATATGTGCAGACAAAATTGTCGATTGTCGGATCGTTATAAGTTACTGAATCGACCTACTGAAGTGCTAATTCAACGAAAGTATTCTTGCATATGTCACCGTAAGATTTACATTGTAGATTTTCAGTTTATTCAGGAATCTTTTATCTGCCCAAATAAAAGTTTCGTTTCTGCACGTAGAAATGTGGGAAAGTTGTTTTTAAAGAACTACATACTAAAAGCCGATAAGAGTTGAGATTTTTATTTCTGTCATACGTAGCTAATGCAGTAGCGAAAGACACGTTTCTGTATTGTGCTCTTTGGTTAAAGTTGAAAAGTGTTATTACGGATAAAAAGGATGGAATATTTTATTCGGTTTTATAAAGGAATTTGTATATAGTAGCCCTTTGGAAAAAATTATTTAAAAAATCCACGCCTTATAGTAGGCCTTTGGAAAAAATTATTTAAAAAATCCACGCCTTATAGTAGGCCTTTGGAAAAAATTATTTAAAAAATCCACGCCTTATAATAGGCCTTTGGAAAAAATTATTTAAAAAATCCACGCCTTATAGTAGGCCTTTGGAAAAAATTATTTAAAAAATCCACGCCTTATAGTAGGCCTTTGGAAAAAATTATTTAAAAAATCCACGCCTTATAGTAGGCCTTTGGAAAAAATTATTTAAAAAATCCACGCCTTATAATAGGCCTTTGGAAAAAATTATTTAAAAAATCCACGCCTTATAGTAGGCCTTTGGAAAAAATTATTTAAAAAATCCACGCCTTATAGTAGGCCTTTGGAAAAAATTATTTAAAAAATCCACGCCTTATAGTAGGCCTTTGGAAAAAATTATTTAAAAAATCCACGCCTTATAGTAGGCCTTTGGAAAAAATTATTTAAAAAATCCACGCCTTATAGTAGGCCTTTGGAAAAAATTATTTAAAAAATCCACGCCTTATAGTAGGCCTTTGGAAAAAATTATTTAAAAAATCCACGCCTTATAGTAGGCCTTTGGAAAAAATTATTTAAAAAATCCACGCCTTATAGTAGGCCTTTGGAAAAAATTATTTAAAAAATCCACGCCTTATAGTAGGCCTTTGGAAAAAATTATTTAAAAAATCCACGCCTTATAGTAGGCCTTTGGAAAAAATTATTTAAAAAATCCACGCCTTATAGTAGGCCTTTGGAAAAAATTATTTAAAAAATCCACGTCTTATAGTAGGCCTTTGGAAAAAATTATTTAAAAAATCCACGTCTTATAGTAGACCTTTGGAAAAAATTATTTAAAAAATCCACGTCTTATAGTAGGCCTTTGGAAAAAATTATTTAAAAAATCCACGCCTTATAGTAGGCCTTTGGAAAAAATTATTTAAAAAATCCACGCCTTATAGTAGGCCTTTGGAAAAAATTATTTAAAAAATCCACGCCTTATAGTAGGCCTTTGGAAAAAATTATTTAAAAAATCCACGCCTTAAAGTAGGCCTTTGGAAAAAATTATTTAAAAAATCCACGCCTTAAAGTAGGCCTTTGGAAAAAATTATTTAAAAAATCCACGCCTTATAGTATGCCTTTGGAAAAAATTATTTAAAAAATCCACGCCTTATAGTAGGCCTTTGGAAAAAATTATTTAAAAAATCCACGCCTTATAGTATGCCTTTGGAAAAAATTATTTAAAAAATCCACGTCTTATAGTAGCTACATAAAAAATATTTAAAAAAAATCCACGCCTTATAGTAGGCCTTTGGAAAAAATTATTTAAAAAATCCACGCCTTATAGTAGGCCTTTGGAAAAAATTATTTAAAAAATCCACGCCTTATAGTATGCCTTTGGAAAAAATTATTTAAAAAATCCACGCCTTATAGTAGGCCTTTGGAAAAAATTATTTAAAAAATCCACGCCTTATAGTAGGCCTTTGGAAAAAATTATTTAAAAAATCCACGCCTTATAGTAGGCCTTTGGAAAAAATTATTCAAAAAATCCACGCCTTATAGTAGGCCTTTGGAAAAAATTATTTAAAAAATCCACGCCTTATAGTAGGCCTTTGGAAAAAATTATTTAAAAAATCCACGCCTTATAGTAGGCCTTTGGAAAAAATTATTTAAAAAATCCACGCCTTATAGTAGGCCTTTGGAAAAAATTATTTAAAAAATCCACGCCTTATGCTTAGGCCTGAATGCTTCACTTTCAGACTGAAGTCAATAAAAATGCTTTGTTATAGACACCAAGAATGTTCTTAATTATTTACATCAATACAGCAGAAAAACATAATTAGAAATGGTTCCTTAATGGTTCGAACCAGCCTTGCATTTTCTTTTGTCATCGTCCGTCATTGGATGTTCATTTTCCAGAAGTACCTACTTATAAAAACAGCAAAGAGAACACTCGGGAACATTTAATGAAGTGTGGTTTGTCTACGACAGCCATGGAGTGAGTAAAATATTTTCGTTCTCTTCCTCCTACACAATGAATACCAATACTAAAAAATATAGTTTTTAGAAAATTTAATGAAGTGGATTTAAATTTTTATAAGAGACTAGAATATGCCTGCAACTTCGTTAGCGAATGTAGGAAATACTTAAACATGTATTAACATCTTTTTTTATTTTCACAAAATACTACATATGCCAGAAAAACTAAACAATCCACACATTAATATTGACCATAAATTGAATTTGAGAACCATTTAGTACCAAATTTCATGATTCGAGCTCCAAAGGTTCACCGCAGCCAAATTTTACCCCTCCTCAACCATCCAACAAAACTTCCTGCATATCCCGATCCTACACCATGATTTCAAATTCAAATTTCAGGATTTCAACTCTATTGGTTCACCGAAAATTAAAATTGCACTAAATATAGTACACAGTAGTACGAATTTCCAAATTTTCCTACTTAACCCAAACCTACACGCCCACAGTGATCCAAGCTTCAGGATTCCCACTCTATCGGTTCACCCACAATTCAAATTGTAGCACAGGATTCCAACTCTATCGGTTCATTCACAATTCAAACAGTACCAAATTTAGTACACAGAAGTACCAATTTCCAAAACATTCTACATACCCCAATCCTACCCCCCACACTGATCCTAAATCCAGGTTTCAGGAATCCAACTCTATCGGCTCACCCACAATTTAAATTTAGTACACAGTAGTACAAATTTCCAAAACTTCTAACATACCCCAATCCTATCACCCAAGCCAAATTTTACCCCTCCTCAACCATCCAACAAAACTTCCTGCATATCCCGATCCTACACCATGATTTCAAATTTCAGGATTTCAACTCTATTGTTTCACCGAAAATTAAAATTGCACTAAATATAGTACACAGTAGTACGAATTTCCAAATTTTCCTACTTAACCCAAACCTACACGCCCACAGTGATCCAAGCTTCAGGATTCCCACTCTATCGGTTCACCCACAATTCAAATTGTAGCACAGGATTCCAACTCTATCGGTTCACTCACAATTCAAACAGTACCAAATTTAGTACACAGAAGTACCAATTTCCAAAACATTCTACATACCCCAATCCTACCCCCCACACTGATCCTAAATCCAGGTTTCAGGAATCCAACTCTATCGGCTCACCCACAATTTAAATTTAGTACACAGTAGTACAAATTTCCAAAACTTCTAACATACCCCAATCCTACACCTCCACAATATTCCTAAATCAAAATTTCGGGATTCCAACTCTATCGGTTCACCCATAAATCAAATTGTACTAAATTTAGTACAAAGTAGTACAAATTTCCAAGCCTTCCTACACCTCCACAGTGATCCTAAATCAAAATTTCAGGACTCCAGCTCTATCGCTTCACCCACAATTTAAATTGTACAAAATTTAGTACACTTAGTACAAATTTCTAAAATTTCCTACATACCCCAACCCTACATCCCCACAGTGATCCCAAATCCAAGTTTCAGGATTCCAACTCTATCGGTTCACTCACAATTCACATTATACCGAATTTAGTACAAATTAGTACAAATTTATAAAACTTTTACATATCTCAATCTTACACCTGGAAGGTTGGAAGGTTTTAGGTAATTTTTAGAAGTATGAACTGTGGTGTATGCTTTTATACATATGTGGTGCATGGTATTAAGTCCTTGGGTGTATTTTTGTAACAAGCAAAAGGAAAGACCCCACAGCTTTTGATATATAAAATATACATAGACTCCCTTTTCGAGTCGAATTCTGCATGTCCGTTAGTCTGCACAGCCCGTATTTATGATTTGATCGTTTTTGGACCAAGGATGAACATTATTGGAAATGCTTAAAATCGGTTCAGATGTATAAAACTTCCATAAATAGTTTCGTCGGAATTTATAATACTGCAAACTCAAGATCCAATGTATGTCCGATTGACACGAAATTTTGTACAGCATACCAAATTGTAACTAAACAAATCCTAGAATGATGTTTTGAAATCGGTTGAAAATTATAGCTCCATTATATTTTCGTCCCATTTACATCAGATGCACCAAATATCCAATGTTTGCCCCATTGAGATGGATTGGTAATTGGAGTGTCCCATAATTTTGTCCGATTTCATACAAATGGAACATTAAGCACCCTTAGTATGCCCGATTGATATAAAATGTTACATAGATTGGCAAATGGTTCGTATATTGATTAATATCACATATATTTCGGTCGACATGATACTGTACACATACAACTGAAATCATTAAAGCGGAATATACGTTAAGAATTAGTTTATATATTGTGGGCAACCATACGATTTTAGAAGATTCTCTCGAATATACCCAAGGTGGTGTAGGGTATTATATAGTCGGGTCTGTCCGACTTTGTTCTTCTCATTACTATAAGAATACTAGGTGTAAAATGCATACAACTGAAATGCTTACCATTCATGGCATCTTTAGGCTAATCGGCTTATAATCCCCCACTTAGTTGTACTTATCTCAGAATAAGCATTGAGTATTACAAAAAGTATACAATAAATGTAATATGTAAGCTCATTACATCTTACGAGTTATAGCAATCAACATAAGTGAAGTTTGTAAGAAAAGAAATAAGGGAAAGGATAACTTAAACACTTGCTGTAACTAAATTTTAGATATTTATGAAACAGATAAAAACCGACTTAAAGTTCGGTGGAGTCGATATATTCAATGAGGTGTAGCTAACGTATTTATTTGTCGTGGGCCATTGCTATCTGGAACTTAATCCATTAAAAAACCCATAGTTACTTTGGTGACACACTTCGACTTATTTAAGAACATGTTGAAGTCGACGCACAAAGATTTAAAAATGTTCGTACTTTAGTTTAGTACTTCGTTTCCTTGAAGAACGTTTTTGCAGAAAATGTTCAATATTGGTTCGTTTATTGTCATAACCCACATAAATAGTTCAAGTTCGACAGTATACCGGTGTGCATTTAGTTATAGTCCCCATATACAGGTACGATCAAAAGATTGATATTTTGAGGATATTACGCACGTTTTTTTTAACCACTACGTCTGCAATTAGGTATTTTGTGTTCACATTGGGTACCAAATATCTCTAGAAAAACTATCAATATTGGCCCACATCTTCATGTAGCCCCCCCAATTTGGTAATTTAGTATTGGAAACATATTTGGTAGCACATCTCTCTACTAAAAGTTGTCAATATTGATCCACACTTTAGAAGCATAAGTATAATATCCATTCGATTGATATTCTCTTTACAAAGTTCCAAAATTTTAACACTTTGTAACATAGGCGCCGAAAGGGATTGACACTGACACAGAATTATTCGATTCAAACGATTTGAAAACCAGTATGGGAGCTATATATATATAAATCTGACCCGATTTTCTCGAAACTTGGCACACGTCCTTCTTGACCTAATTCAATACTAGATATATAGGGACTTTGATGTCCCATTTACCTTAAATCGGACAAAACTATATATGGGAGCTATATCTAAATATGAACCGATTTTCTCGAAACTCAGGACACATCATTCTGGACCTAATTCGGTACTCTATGCCAAATTTCGTGCAAATCGAATGATATATAGGGATATTGGTGCACCATTTACCTTAAATCGGACGAAACTATATATGTGAGCTATATCTAAATCTGAACCGATTTTCTCCAAACTTGGCACACATGATTCTGGACCTAATTCAGTACTCTGTGTCAAATTTCGTGCAAATCGAAAGATATAGAGGGTCTTTGGTGCCCCATTTACCTTAAATTGGACGAAAATATATATGGGAGCTTTATATAAATCTGAACCGATTTTTCCCAATTTCAATAGGGTTCGTCCTTGGGCCAAATAAGTGACTTGTGCCATTTCGTCCAAATCGGATCATAAATGCGACCAGTACTTTGTTTATAATTTAACATCTACAGACGGACAAACGGACGGACGGACGGACGGACATGCATAAATCGACTCAGAAAGTGATTCTATGCATATTCTCAAAAGGAACCATGTGTCTATCTCGTTTCCTTTTGCCTGTTACAAACATATGCACAAAGACATAATACCCTGTACCACAGTGTGGCGAAGGGTATACAAATTTCCACATTTTCACCTTTTGTGATATACGCTGAGTAAGATTGAAGTGCGTCATGTTTGCACACGTGACTAGTTTGGCGGATTAATAAACCCTCCGTCACTTCGTTCTCCCTTGATTTTTGCCGCCTGTTGGTCATATTCCAAAAATTCGGTGTGCACTGAACATAGTTATGAAGTCAGGACCAGCACATTTTAAATCCATGTATCTCACACACATTAATAATAAACCAACACACGTAAGTTGAAGTGTTGAAACTGCAACTGCCAACAGAAAGTTGGTCTGAAAATCTTTTTGCATATGTCACCGTAAGATTTATATGACACGTTTTCAGTTTCTGAATTATTCACAAAACTTTTATCTAGAAATATGAAAACTTTCTGTTAATCTGAACGTCGGAATGTGAGAAAGTTTCTTTGAAAGAAAAGCTATAAGGCGAGAAAAGCTGCAATTTTTATTTCAATCATATCATATGCTGTAGCGAAATATACGTTTGGTTTAAGTTGAGGAGGATTATTAAGGATAAATTTGAATGAATGTTAAATATGGTGAATGTTATTCGATTAAATCAAGAAGAATTTTAAGTTTAGCTCTGATATTAAAAAAGTAGAATATATTCTTATACCATAGACAGACGACAGCCTTAATTTGCATTAAAAAGTTCTTAATTTGAATTAAAATTTACCCCTGACAGACGAGAGTTTCTGCATTTATGAACCAGTTTTTTGTTTCAAAACTATTTGTCTGTGTGTAGGAAGAAAATATTGACATTTGTTTACAATATTTTTTAGGATTACATCTTTTTGAAATTGATACATGACAGGAAGGAAAACTAACAGCTATAATGAAGATAAAACAGGTCCAAATTTGAAGAAATGTTGAATTTTGTCTTTATTTCTAATTTTTATTTTCGTAAACGTAAACAAATTTGACAACAAACAATTTTTTTTCTACAGCATTGCCATATTGAAATTCCTTAATTCAGTATAAATTCAGTTTGATTTTGTGCATTAACAACACATAAAAATGAGGATAATGTACAAATTAATTTGAATTAAGGCTGTCGTCTGTCTAGGCTATTATACACTCCACCATAGTATGAAGTTTTTCAATTTCCCATTTCATTTCAGTATTTTGTGGTATTTATTGGACGTATTTATCGACCAAATTGGCTGCAATTTAGCACTTTTGGTTTTTAATTGGAAGAAAATCAAGGGGCTACCCGAAAATCGATTCACTTTCTGAATCGATTTATGCAGTCCGTCCTCCTGTTGATGTTAGATTGCAAACAAATACAGATCGCATTTATAATCTGAATTGGATGAAATTTGTCACAGCTCATTTATTTGTCCCAAGGACAAACCTTTTTAAATAGGGAAAATCCGTTCAGATTTACATAGAGCACCTATATATACTCGTCCGATTTAATTTAAATGGGACACCAAAGTCCCTTTATACCATTCAATTTGCACGAAATTTACCATAGCGTAAAAAAATAAGTCTAGAATGATGTGTGTTAAGTTTCGTGAAAATCTGTTCTGATTTACATATAACTCGCATATATTTTTTCGTCCGATTTGATGTAAATTGTGTACCTAGGCCCCTATATTTATTCGATTTGAACGAAATTATTATTATTCTAAACTCAATTCAGAACGCTATGAATTGAGTTTAAAATAATGTGTACTAAGCTCTCATATATATTTTCGTCGGATTTAAAGTAAATGGTAAAATCGGTTTAGATTTAGATATAGCTCCCATATATATTTTCGTCCGATTTAAGATCGAAATCCCTATCATATCAAATTGGTATAGATGCAGACAAAGCTTCCATATATATTTCGAACGTGTGTCTGATTGAGATTAAATTTTGAACAGTGCGTCATGCCGAATAGCACGTATCAACTTTGTTTTAAGGGAACCCTCCCCCATTCTCGATTTAAAATTTTCAAGATTTTCAATGGGCTGGTAAATCAATACCAAAGCTTGTTAAGGTATGTAGCTTTGCAGATATATATTTAAAGATTTAAAGGGAAAGGAAAATAATTCACAAAATTTTATTGTTATTGTTTTGTTGTTGTTTTATTTTTGAGGGAAGGCATGATAACTCCTCACTGGAACGCTTAAAGTTTGAGAAGCCCTCTTGCCGTCACTTGATACTAGAAGAATAAATCAGCTCAAGAGTTCTTGAGATTTTCACTTGAAATTTTGTAGGGACATTCTTGAATTAGTGTAGATTCAAATTAAATCAAAATACAAAGTTACATTTTTTGAAACCGAGAATGGGGGGGGTCCCCCTATATCTGTTCGAATGATATGAAATTTAGCATAGGTTGCAGAAAGGCATGTGTATGGATTGATGTTAGTCACAAATATCACATATTTAAATTCCTTCAATTTTCTGTTAATTTATCGACGTCTGTTAGGATACATATGAAAAATTTACCCAAAGTGTAAAGTAATCATATAGTCCGCCCAGTCCCATTACTAATTGTGAAAATGTATTAAAACTAAAGACAATATTTTACATTCATTAAGCTCATATATATGTATACTAGAATAGGCCCGCTACGTTGTTAGCGAATCTTTTAATATTTAAAAAATAAACATGAATTTAGCTATACAATACACTTTTGGATTAAGTATAAATTTGAAACATTTTAATTATAGGTTTTATATCTTTTTTTTTAATCTTAGATCTTACTCCGCATTTCTTTCAAAGAGAAACGTTGATACTACTATCCTACTAAATCGAGTACAACTTAGTTATTTTTATATTTTCTGTAGTGTACTATTTTCTCGATCCTCCCGATGGACCAATTCAAATAGTGCCATAATACGTTTTTATCCTTTTTTGTTCCTTTCGGTAATTAATATTTCTGGTGCATTACGATTTACAAAATCCTCAATCGAAAAAATGTCGGCATTTTTAGTATATCCTCGCATAAAGATCCAGCCCATTATTCATTACAATGAAACATTTGTGTTTAAAAGTGCCTACACTTAAGTACTTGTGGTGTTCAGCGGCTTGTTTCCATAGTTGCACTTATTTGTATATGAAGTCTCGTTCGTTGTATACCACATTGGAAGTTTTAAGCAAAATGCGCGTATTCATTCGCTGCGGTATAGATCCATGCGGGATTGGAAACTATATTTCATATAACCGTTAGTAATTTTTAATAAATACGTTCCGAAATTTTTTCCATAAAACATATTTTTTGCCATAGTCAAAGATAAATACTAAACTTCGGATATCTGTCTGTAAACTTTCCTAATTAGTACTTTATACTAAAAATGTTCAAAAACAACTTTTTTAATTTGTACTTTACTTTCGGTTCCATTATACTACAGTATTTGGAACTAATTTCAAAAGAATTATGCATTGCATATTATTTGCAATAGAGTAAGCTACATACTAAATTTCAGATTTCTATTTCTACCAGTTCCATTGTATTTTATTATTTAGTACTTTTTATCACCTCTTCAGTACTAAATTCCAAAAAAATTATGTATAGTATTCTATTTGTAATAGTTCAAGCTATATGCGAAGTTTCACAACTTTTTAAAATACTATAGAACCAATTTCAAAAAATAATATGTTTGTCCATTTTTCTATTTTTAATAGCTTAAGTTACAAAATTTCAGAAAGATATCAACTTGAATACTAATTTTCAAAATTTGTTCGCACATTCGGATTTGTTTATCATTGACAAATCTGTATACCAAATTTCCGAGTTGTAGTTCCAACCGTTCCGGCGTAATACAGTTTTTAGTACTACCTAGTATCACTTTAGTACTAATTTCTAATAAATATTTTTGGACATCATTCTTAACCTCCACACCAAATTTCAGATATCTATCCCTACCTGTTCCATTGTTGAGTAGTATTTAGTACCTTTAGTACTAATTTCCAAAATTTGTTCGCACATTCTGATTTGCTTATCATTGAGAAAGCTGCATACCAAGTGTCAGAGTTGTACTTCCAACCATTCCGGCGTAAACAATTTTTAGTACTATTTAGTATCATTTTAGAACTAATTTCTAAAAAATATTTTTGCACGTTATTCTATTTGTAAGAGCTTAAGCTCCATACAAAGTTTCAGATATGTATCTCTACCGATTCCATTCAAATATAATGTTTAGTACTTTTTAGTACTTCTTATTTTTAAATTCCAAATTTTTTTCACACATTCTGATTTGTTTATCATTGACAAAGCTGCATACAAAATTTCAGAGTTCTACTTCCAACCGTTCCGGCGTAATAAAGTTTTAGTACTTTTTAGTTCCATTTTAGTACTAATTTCCAACAAATATTTTTGCACGTCGTTCTTATTGTAATAACTTAAGCTACATACAAAGTTTCAGATGTGTTTCTCTATCAATTCCATTCAAATATAATGTTTAGTACTTTTTAGTACCTCTTAGTACTAAATTCCAAAATTTTTCACACATTCCACTTTGCTCGTCCTAGACAAAGCTACGTGCCAAATTTAAAAGTTCTACATCTAACCGTTCCCCCGTAATACAGTTTTTAGTACCTTTTAGTACGAATTTCCAAAAACCCCGCCTTATCACACGCCTACTCACCAAACCCCATCTACATGCTAAATTTCAAGTTTCTAGCTTTAGCCGTTTCTTCTGGGCGTTGATGATCAGTCAGTCACTTATAACGCAACTCTTTTATATATATAGATATATATATATGTCTTCCCTTTCACACAATAAAAATGTCTCAATGGCCACTTTAACATTATACTTTTCTTATTTCAATATATCTAAAGCTTGTTTGTCCATAACATTCTCGATATAAAGTCCTTTTTTAGAGGTCGGTGAAGTATTCATGAGCATCTTTCCAATTTGTGAGAGGGTGCGACAGAAGTCATTTTGGAACTTGGCGTTTGCCTCTTCCGCACCCTCCTTTAGTTAAAAATAAGATGCCGACTTTACAAAAATCACATTTTGCTAAATATGATTATGCAATACAAGAAACCCGGGACCAGGCCGGGTATAATTAAAATTTTACAAAAGCCCCTTTTGCTAAATCTGAATATACGATAAAAGAACGGGGCGGCCGGTCCGGGTTTAATTAAAATGAAAAACAACTCAATACGAACGCTTTTACACATACACGAATCAAAATATTAAGCGATTTTTAATATTTAATCCACATATTATGCTCTTCTTTACACCTTTTATGTGGTTTGGCATATTCTGCATCGGTAAGGAAAGTAGTAAAGTCGACTATATGTAAAAGCTGACTATATGATACCCATCACCACTTTAGGTATATTCAACAGATGAATCCTAATAGTCGTCGCATTTTTGAAGGACCATTAACATAAAAATGGTTCCATAAACATGTCATTCTGCAACCTATACTAAATTTCTCATTTGATCAGATATTTTTTACAATGAGACAAAATTATGTAAATCAATTTAAAGTAAATATCAATCCGCGTGTTCGATTGGTGCACGAATTACTAAAAATCGGATGAAAATTTATATAAAAGCTATATCAAAATCTGATTCGAAACTAGTCACAGTTTAAGTTATACTAATTTTAGTATGTTTCGTGCATATCGGCCACATTTTGAGTTCTTGGTGCATTATGTACTTAAAATCGAATTATATATAGGAGCTATATCCAAATCTGAACCGAATTCAAAACTTTCCACACGTTAGGTTATATTAATTTAGTACGTTGTGCAAAATGTTGTGTCAATCGGCCTAACTTTGGGTCTTAGTGTGCACCATTTACTTAAAATCGGACGAAACTATATATGGGAGCTATATCTAAATCTGAACCGATTTTCAGAAATCTTAACACACATCATTCTAGACCTAATTCAGTTCACAATACCAAATTTCGTGCAGATCGAATGATATATAGAGACTTTGGTACACCATTTACATTAAATCGGACGAAAATATATGTGGGAGCTACATAAAAATCTGAACCGATTTTCTCCAATTTCAATAGAATTCGTCCTTGGGCCAAATAAGTGATCTGTGTCAAATTTCATCCAAATCGGATCATAAATGCGACCTGTACTTTGTTCACAAAAATACATGGACGGACAGACGGACGGAGGGACATGCGTGAATCGACTCAGAAAGTGATCCTATGCATATTCTCAAAAGGAACCATGTGTCTATCTCGTTTCCTTTTGCTTGTTACAAACATATGCACAAAGACATAATACCCTGTACCACAGTGTGGTGAAGGGTATAACTAAAAATCCAATCGGTTCCAAATTTTAGCTCGTTACTCAGTACGTACATAGCTCTGATATGAAATTAGTATACCCTCCATACTCTGGTGTAAGGTATACTAATTTTGTTTTTCCGTTTGTACCTCGAAATAATCATTTCGACCCTATAAGGTATATACAGTGGTGGTCACGTAATTAAAACATTAACTGTGGTAAAGTTTTTTTGATCAGCCCTCGATTCCTTTGAAGTATTAAAAAAATAATTCGCAACACTTATATATACTACACTTAACTCTTTGGGCCCCGAATTTGTTCCGCAATCTTAGAACAATTTTCTGCTCACAGATTTAATGCAACTATCCTAAATAGGTTATGCACAAAATTTGACATCGCTACATTCTTGCTTTCGGGAGATACAGTACATTCTTTCGGAAAAATAAAAGTCCATTATCAAGAAACCCTAATGCAAAATCAACAGAAAAATTATATACTATATTATTTTTTATAAGAATCAAAAATAATTCTGATGGCAGAATTCGTACAATTCGAATAGTACGCGATTTAAATAATTTGGACTGTATACACAAATTAGTACTGTACACAAATTTACCCTTTTCTCTATATTGAAAAGCTTTATTTTTCTTTTGATATATTTTGTCCATAATCAGGTCTTGACATATGAAATCCATGGAATATATATCGACTAGCTGCATCTATATATATAAAAATCAATTTCTGTTTGTTTGTTAGTTTGTTTGATAGGTGTTAGCTATAGACTCCTAAACTACTAAAAGGATTTTCATGAAATTTTCACAGTCGACTTCTGAGTACATTTGAGGTAACATAGGTTACTTAATTTTTTGATGGGGCAGGGGAAACAGTAGCCCCCATACAAATTGCCCCTTTTTTATAGCAGAATTGGCCATTATAGCAAAGAACTGGCAATTATAGCAAAGTGTTAGTAAATATACAAACCACAGATGTTTACTAAGTTCACAAACCACCTTTATGTAGGTGTTGCCAATTCCCAATTTGTTTTTATGAAAATGATAAAGGTGGAAATATCTCAATCAAAAAAGTGATACTGATAACGAAATTCGTCAATTCGAGTACGAAGCGATTTAAATAATGAGGACGGTATACACAAATTAGTACTGTACGCATTACTGATAACAGAATTCGTACAATTCGAATACGATACGATTTAACCCTTTGTGACCCAATGTTGCCCACAGGCAACAAAATGTTTTAGAGCTTATATTTTATATGCAGCTAGTAGATATGTATTATTTGGATTTCATATGTCAAGACCTGATTATGGACGACACATATCAAAAGAAATATCAAACAAATTAAAAATTTTGGTAAAGTTATGAGATTTTCAATATAGAGAAGAGGGTAAATTTGTGCACAGTACTACTTTGTGTATACAGTCCAAATTATTTAAATCGCTTCGTATTCAAATTGTACAAATTCTACCCTCAGAATTATTTTTGATTCTTGTAAAATTGAACAGAAATTTGTTCTAGGATTGTGGAAAAAATTCGGGGCTCAAAGGGTTAAATAATTTGGACTGCATACACAAATTAATACTGTACACACATTTTCCCTCTTTATACCCTTCTTGCAGGCAAAAGAAATCGAGACAGACCCATCGTTCCTTTTGAGAATAAGCATAGAGTCGATTTATGCATGTCCGTCCGTCTGTTGATGTTAAATTGTAAATAAAGTACAAGTCGCATTTATAATCCGATTTGGATGAAGTATGGTACAGCTCATTTATTTGGGCTGTACCATACTTCCTATACATCTTTTGATTTGCACGAAATTTGGCAGAGGGCACTGAATTAAGTCTAGAATAATGTGCTCAAAGTTTTGTGAAAATCGGTTCAGATTTGGATATAGCCCTCATAAATAGTTTCGCCCGATTTTTCGTAAATGGTACACCAAAGTTGCACGAAATTTGGCAAAACGTACTGAATTAAGCCTACAATTATGTGTGCTAATCGGTTTAGAATTTGATATAGCTCCCATTTATATTTTCTTCCGATTTTGTGTTAATGTAGCACTAAAGCCCTATGTATTTTTCGATTAACAAGAATTTTGACATAGCGTACTGAAGTAAGTCTAGAATGATGTGTGATAAGTTTCGTGAAAATCGGTTCAGATTTACATATACGTCCTTTATATATTTTCGTCCGATTTTAAGTAAATGGTGCACTAAAGACCCATAGCTAGGCCGATAGATACAACCTACTGATGTTAATATTAATTAATATGTGACAAGTTTCGTTGAAATCGGTTCAGGTTTAGATATGTTGATTGTACACCAAATAATCAGTGGGTGTCTGATTGAGATTAAATTTTAAACAGTACGGCATACAAAATAGCGTGAGTCATGTTTGCTTTAAATCGATTTGCAGAATGATATTTGTAGGGATTGATGTTAGTCGGTTTACATATAGATAAAGATCACATATTTAAGTTCGTTCAATTTAACGTCAATGTTCCTTCGAAGGGACGACGTCTGATAGGATACATTTACAACATGAGCATGGTACGATCAAGGTAAAATGTAGTACGTCATGCGATTCCATGGAAGTTATATAGGTTAGACAAGCTTTTAAAAGTCCGCGTTGATGCGAAGTAATAGCATCAAAAGTATTCATACATCTGATAGAATATATGTATGTACATTTGCTATGTGTATATTTTAAGACTTGAAAATTTGGTTGAGAAAAATGGATGCAAATACGGATCATCCGATGAGGATATATTTTGAAATACATAAAATTCATTTGTATGTATATACTAGCGGGGCCCGTGGCGCTTCGCTGCCCCTGCTGAAATTATCAAATTCAAACTTAGATATGGTCAATTAGAAAGCATCCTATATGCAGCTGTAATATTTACTAAATTTAATTTAAAATTAGGTAAACCCTTGTATTTTTATATGCTCGCATTAATGTCCATGTTGTAGTAGTTGTATATTAGTTATTAAATAATTCGCTGTTTTCTGTAATGGTGGTAATTTTTGTTTTTTGTTTTTTCGCAAAGTAACAACCATTCAAAAAATATATATTATCACCTCCATCTGTTACCTCCTCCACAAATTGTTTAGAAGCCTTGAAGAAAGTGTTTAGCTCTTAGTACTAGAGTATAAAGGAATAAATATGCAGCCTCAAAAAACTCGATTTTTATACCCTTCACCACACTGTAGTACAGGTCTTTGTCCATAAGTTTCTAACAGGCAAAAGAAATCGTGATACACCCATAGTTCCTTTTGAGAATATGCATAGAATAACTTTCTGAGTCGATTTACGCATGTCCATCTGTCAAAATGGTATGTGTATGGTTTTTTCATTGGTGCAAATATCTATGAAGATCACACATTTAATTTCGCCCAATACCAATTCAATAGACCTTCAAAGATGCGAAGTCTGTTCTATTTACCAGATATTGTATATATTTGCATCTCTTGTATGTACCCAAAGTTGTGAAGGGTATCATATTGTCCGGCCCGTCCAACTTTTGAACGTTCCTTACTGGTTTGAAATAACAGTGGTGTATCTGAATTTACCCTATCCCAGTCTCTGACTTGTTCCAGGTGATAAGTCGATTTATAATTAAAATGATTGTTGTTGTATTTTTTTTTTTTGAAATCCAAATAACACTTTGTTTGATTTTGTTCAAAATAAAATTTTTTTCACAAACTGACAAAAATTGAAAATTAAAATGTCAACCAATTTTTTTCAATTCTACACAATTTTTATTTCAATATACATATGTACATACATGCATATGTATGTATTTCAAAATATATCCTCATCATTTGAAAGTATTTCCTCATCGTATGATGAGTATTTGTATCCATGTTACTCAACCATATTTTCAAGCCGCTACGTTAAGATATACCCATAGAAAATGTTCTACATATGTACATTCTTTCAGATGTATGAATACTTCTGATGCTATTACTCCTCAGTTTTTCCAATCTATGTTACTTCCATGGGATCGGGAACATTTTAATAAAATCTGCTTAATGGTTTTTGAGTCCACAAACAATATTTTTTCTATTTACTACGTATAAATTTAAATGCAATGAGTTCTGCATTTTCCCTTGTCCGCGGTCTGTCGTGTGGATGATGCGTATTTACACTCACGGTACTCAGCAATACTTTGAAGTCGGTGTCTGTAACCGTACTTAAGACATACACGATTTACATGTTCATAATTTTTGTGGTATGATTACGTTCGATGCTATAACAACGCATCCTCGGGAAATCTTAGAAGTGGAATCTTAGCATACGTTATTCCCAGGGCATGTTATGACGTTCTGTGAAAATCTCAGTCAAATCTTTTCAGCATTTTAGAGTCTACAAACAAAATATTTTCAATTTTTAATATGCTGATTCTTAAAATGCAGTAAAGAGTGCATTTTCCGTTGATCGTACCATGCTCATTTTTGTATGGATGGTGTGTATTCACACCTTCGTTATTCAGGCAAATTTTGAAAACGCTATCTGCAACCGTTCTTAAGATAAACGCATATTATATGTTCAAAAATTTCGAGGTATGTTTACTATTGATGCTATAACTCCGCATCCACGCGGAATTTTAAAAGTTTATATAGCCTATGTTACTTTCAGGGCATGCCCCGACATACAGTGTAAATCTCATTAAGATCTGTTCAGCGGTTTTGGCGTCTATCGGTAACATACAAACAAACAATTTTTTTCTATTTTATATACATATACATATGTATATTGATAAACATAAGTAGAAAATTCAATGAAGTAATTGACATTAATTATACCCTTCACAACACAGTGGTGCATATATTTGTAACAGGCAAAAGGAATCGAACTAGACCTATGGTCATTTTGAGAATGTGTATAGAATCACTTTCTGAGTCGATTTTGATGTTAAACTGTAAGCAAAGTACAGGTCGCATTTATAATCCGATTTGGATGAAATTTGGTACAACTCATTTATTTGGCCCAAGGACAAACTCCGTTGAAAGTTGTGAAAATCGGTTCAGATTTGAATATAGCTCCTATATATATTTTCGTCCGATTTAATGTAAATGGTCCTTATATATCTTTCGATTTGCACGAAATTTTGTATAGTCTACTGAATTAGGTCAAGAATGATATATATAGATTTAGATACAGCTCGCATATATAGTTTCGCCCGATTTTAGGTAATTGGTACACCAAAGTTGCTATATAACATTCGATTTGCATGAATTTTGGCATAGCGTACTGAATTAAGTCTAGAACGATGGGTGCTAAGTTTCGTGAAAATCGATTCAGATTTAGATATAGCTCCCATATATAATTTCGTCCGATTTTATGTAAATGGTGTACTAAGGCCTCTATATACACGATTTGCACGAATTTTGACATAGCGTACTGAATTAAGTCTAGAATAGTCTAGAAAAGTTTCGTGAAAATCTGTTCAGATTTAGATGTAGCCTTCATATATATGTTCGTCCGATATAAATTAATCTCTGGTAAGTTTCCTTGAATTCATGGTAAATGTACACCATGTAATCAATGGATGTCTTACTGAGATTAAATTTTAAACCGAGCAACATACCAAATAGCGTGTAAATCGATTTACAAAATTTAGCATAGGTTGGAGAATGACATGTGTAGGGCCTGTAGTTAGTCGGCTTAGATATAGATAAATTTCACATATTTAAGTTCGTTCAATTTCATGTCAATGTAGGGTATCATATAGTCGTCCAAGTCTGAATTTATTACTATTACTGCTGTTCAAACATCCATCTAAGTCGTTTTATGCACTTCGTTCTGTGCGTTATTTTAATGTCAATTTTTTCAAACCAAAAGCTTTGGGATTTTGTTCTAATAATCATAATCCCTCATCCTTTAATATATTCCTAGATCAGTGCAAAATTATTGTTGTACAGCTACTGTTTTAGCGCGGAAAGATTGGAACACTTTGGGTAGAATTTTTGCATCTAATTTATATTTATCACGTGTCGGAATATGTTACTCGCTTTCTTGGACCGTGGGCACTTAAGGATGTTATTTTGTTTCACACACTCCTCCAGAAACCCTAATATTTTGATACCTCGCGATGTTGGAATGCACGGTTTTTTCTCATAGCAATAATGATATACGTTTAAAAATTCTATGTCAGTTACACATTCCATTGTAAAAATTACCATATTATGGATTTATTTTTTTGGCCGTTGGTAGGGGCAGTGAAGTGCCACGGGTCCAGCTAGTAACTTATATTTTCAAACTAAATAAATCTTGATTTAATGGAAAATGTGAGCAAAAAATGATAACGATTAATCTTACTCTCTCTTTTCGATTTCTTATTATTAAATTTAACTGTAATGAAAATATATGTAAATTTATTTTCATATACAATCCAATTATTTGTAGAAAATTAACATGTTTTGAGAATTTTTCATAATTGTCCATTTTGCCATATGTCAAATCAGTTCAGCCGTTCTTAATTGATGCGTTAGTATACATTTTTTGGCTCCATTTTTATATATATATAGATTACATAGTTAATTTCGTCCGATTCCATTTCATTGGTCCTCCAAAGATGATATGTCTGTTCAATCAATAGGATATTGTACATATGAGTATCACTTGTATGTACCCAAATTAGTGAAAGGTATCATATAGTCGGGCCCGCCCGAGTTTTGAACTTTCCCTTCTGGTATTAAAATAGATAAAGTTCCCGCATTTTGGCGTCGTCTCCATATAGCCGTATTCCACCATAGTATGGGTGATATTCTGTACTCTAAATTCTCAGTTGATACCCTACATAGTATGAAATTCTAAGACGATTAAGCCATCTGTAGTAATCATTCTAACTTCTAAAGGGTATCGTGATAAAAAACTAGGACGTCAGGTTCGAGAATGAACTATATCGGCGCGCATTTAGACTTAGCCCCAATAACAAATACCCAGCGATTTAAAATTTAGAGTGCAGTAAAGTATTGTGACACAAAACGAAAATGTTAGGCTCGAAATTGAGCTATATGGGACCTCAATTAGTCATATTACTCCTTAAATAACGGTAATTCCTACACGAAGTAGTCAATATTGATCTCCCTTAGGTATAGCCCCACATATAACTTTGCCCTATATCGCTGTACATATTTGGAAGATTTTTACACCATAACTTAGTTCTTCGTGGGGTGGGAGGCGCCATTGTTGTTGGCTTGTTAGGTAAAAAATTGAATTTGGATATTATCGAACATACACATAACTACACTACATAACTGTAGGGTTAGAGGTGTAGGTCATCAGTTTATGAAACTACAAACTTTTATGTCAGCAAACGTTACACCAAGCATATATCACGTAACATACGGATATGTCAACTTGCCATATTTGCACTCACTTTCATCGAACTCTGACGTGTAGCGTTGTAGGCAACCAAGCACATACAGCCATCTA
Organism: Musca vetustissima; assembly: GCF_032173495.1. Classification (NCBI taxonomy): domain Eukaryota; kingdom Metazoa; phylum Arthropoda; class Insecta; order Diptera; family Muscidae; genus Musca; species Musca vetustissima. The sequence continues at coordinate 21,479 of NW_026876471.1, read as the reverse complement.
ATCTCAAAGGTTATGATTGTTGTCATGGCAATGAACTGTTCGTACGGAGCAACCCTATCTTAATCATGTGCTTTATCTGATTTCTTATTATTATAAGATACCATTAGATTTCTTTAAACTATTATATATATTTTTTCTATAAACCACATCTTTGGTTAACGGCGAACCCCAACATCAGTGTCAATAGTCCAAGTGTTCACTTAGTAGCAGCAGAACTGCACATTAAACAAGAAAATAAATAGCAGTACCATTTGAAGTGGCATTTGAGTTTGAGGATACTTAAGTTTATACCGAGGGCACATATGAAGCAATGAGAGGTAAAATGACGCAACTGAAATTGACAACTAAATATAACCTAACTATTTCATTTTTGTTGTGTGCTATTTATTATACCCTACACAACTATGTTGTCAGGGTAATATAGCTTTGTGCAGCCCCAAGTGTTTGTAAAGCCGCGAAATATTGTTCATAGTCCTTTCAGTATACCTATAGTCATATCTCGACTAGCTGAGTCGATCTAGACATGTGTGTCCGTCGTCCGTCTGTCCATTATAATTTGTAAACACGATACAGGCCACAGTTATGGACCAATCTTCATGAAATTTTGCATGCAGGATGGATTCTGGCCAATAAAGACCTCAATTTGGTAGAGATCGGTAAATATATAGGGGATGAAATGGACCAACAACTTCATTTTTCATTTCATTGATTTTCTGGTGGCTCCAGAGGCCACAATTATGGTCTACAAATCGCTAAAAATTTACAAGGAGAAGTGGATCGGGCCAAAGAATAAGCTTGCCCGTTTTGATAAAGTTCGGTCAATATTTAGCCGGTCAAATGGACCCTAACTTTTGTGTGAAAAATTACAAAAACTGTATTCTATGGAGAATATATTCACTTCTGAAGGACATAGACCCGAGAAGTTAATAGCATATGCAAGAGAAGTGTTTGGCCTTTAAGTTGATACCAATTATATTGTCGTATGTATTCGAATGGGGGAGTTACACGAAAATGTTTACAGGTGCTTACGTACTCAGATATTATTAGTAACCCATAACCACACTAGAGGGCTGAGATATAGGACTGATCGCTTTGAAATTTTCCATGAGGATCCAGGTATGGTCAAGGACAACGACTATAACGACTATATATATTTCGGTGATGATCAGAAAATAATATTGGGATGAATTCGATCGAAAACTTTTTTGTGTTTTTTTTTCGAGTCGATCTATAGGCTATAATTGAAAGCCGAACATCACAACACAACCCACGCTGAAGGGAATCTGTACCGAATATTAGCAATATTTTTTGACCTCTAGTCGATCAAGACGGTACAAATATCGCGAAATATTGCCCAAGCTCAGAATATAGAACCACATAAAGTAAGATTTCCATGGAAGTTGTGTAGGGTATAATATGGTCAGCCCGTCCGACTATACTGCTCCGCTCACTGGTTTTTATACCCTTCACCACACTGTGGTACAGGGTATTATGTCTTTGTGCATATGTTTGTAACAGGCAAAAATAATCGAGATAGACCCACGGTTCCTTTTGAGAATATGCAGAATATGTCTGTCTGTCCATGTTAAATTGTAAACAAAGTACAGGTCGCATTTATGATCCAAATTGATCCAATCCAATCGATTTAAGGTAATTGGTGCACCAAAGAGCCCATATATCTTTCGATTTGCACGAATTTTGGTATGGGGTACTGAATTAAGTCTAGAATGATGTTGCTAAGCTTCGTGAAAAGATCCATAGCTAGGCCGATTGACACAACGTACTGATGTTATATCAATTATTCTCTGGTTCAAGTTCAAGTTTCCCTGAAATCGGTTAAGATATAGATTTATAACAAAACGCGTCGTCTGTTAGGATACATATGTAAAATATACCCAAAGTGGTAAAGGGTATCATATAGTCGGCCCAGTCCGACTTAACTACTTTTCTTACTGGTTTAAATAAATTTTAGTACCAATAGGAAAATGTATCCTTTTTTGACATACGTCATTTTGATTCTCAGTGCATTCTTATCGAGTGTCTATTAGAACAATTTCATTTAAGTGTAGAAAATATTAAACAGAAGCCACAGTTTGTGTTTTACAGCTCGCACATACATATCTACAAACATCCACAGAATAAACGAAGGCAAACGAAGGAATCCTTGTTGCTTGTTGGCTGGTTTCCAATAGCCATATGCAGGTCTGCAAGTCCACACTTAACACTGATTCTCAACACAATTTTAATAAAAAAAATCTTTCGAAATTTAATATTGACTCGCAGCAATCAGAGTCAGATGTACAGCAAAGATAAATATTGTTTTAGTTAGCGGAACATTGATGCTTGTGTGAGTGTGTTTGCGATGCATCTTATTGGTTTCTTCCTCTGTTCCGTACACATATTTAATTAATTAGTACTGTATTTGTATAGAGGAAATAAACAGACATGCATTGCTATAATGTGGAATCTGTGTAAGGAACAGGAAATTGAGAACAATTTTATGGAGTATTGAGTTGAAAATAAAAACAAGATTTAAATAGACTACTTTTGATTATAGTAAAGGATTTGTAACTTTAAATTTATACCAAAAGACAAAGATTAAATAGGGTAAATACCCATTTGTGGGTATTTATTTGCTTATTTACTTTATTGAATCGTTAATACAACATCTTACACACTATTTCCGGTTTTCTGTTATCAAATCGATTTAGAATACTTTAAAGACCTGGGACAATACTCCGGTATTTACCCAAGACTTGGGTACAAGCTCATTAACTGGCGAACCACTTAACATAGGCGGCCAAAATTTGGCTCACATGTTTTTAATGTCAAAACGAGTATTGGTATGGAAAATGGGGTATCTGGGTCCAGGTTTTGATATTGCCCCATATAGAGTTCTCTATGGGTATGAAATAACCATGCGAAAATATATTGATGTGGGTCCACGTTTACCCAATGAGTATAAACTCATGGGGTATAAACGCGAACCACTGGACATCAGCGACCAAAGTTTGGCTTAGATGGTTTTAATGTCAACACAACTACTGGTATGGGAAATGGGCCTATGGGTCCAAGTTTTGATATAGGCTCATATAACCGTACCTCTCGATTTAAGGTATTTTTTATACCCTCCACCATAGTATGGATGGTATATTAATTTTGTTTTTCCGTTTGCAACTAATCGAAATAATTATTTCCGATCCTATAAAGTATATATATTCTTGATCAGCGTAAAATTCTATCACGATATAGCCATGTCCGTCTGTCTGTTGTAATCATTCTAGCCTCTAAACGAATTGAGATATATCGCCAAAATTTTGCATAGAGTCGTCTTTTGTCTGCAGGCAGTCAAGTTGGAAGATAGGATATATCGGTCCACGTTTAGGCATAGTTTCCATATAAGGGTACACCCAATTTTCGGTATATTGGGGTTCTTGAGCGCGTTTTTCAACCGAATTTGCTGAAATAGTACATTGGGTTATTATTGTGTACCAAATATCTCCACTAAAAATTATAAATATAGGTCCACTTTTTCTGGTAGCCCCCATATTTACTAATTTACAGTATTTTGGGGTTTTTGACCGTATTTTTCCGCCGAATTAGCTGTAATTTAGTATTTTGAGTTCTTAATAGGTTCCAAATCTCTCCATAAACCAGTAAGGAAAGTAGTAAAGTCGGACGGGGCCGACTATATGATACCCTTCACCATTTTGGGTATATTCAACCGATGAATCCTAAGAGTTGTCGCATTTTTGAAGGACCAGTAAAATGAAATTGGATCCATAAACATGTCATTCTGCAACCTATACTAAATTTCTGCAACATATACTAAATTACTTAATTTAAAATCGGACGGAAATATACATAAAAGCTATATCAAAATCTAAACCGATTTCATCGGAACTTGTCCCAGGTTATGTTATACTAATTTCAGTATGTTTTGTGCATATCAGAAACATTTTAAGATTTGAGCCGATTTCACCAAAACTTTCCAAATTTTAGGGACTTTGATAAAGAATGATATATAAGGACTTTGGTATACCATTTAATTAAGTCGGACGAAAATATATGTGGGAGCTATATTTAAATCTGAACCAAATTGCATGAAATTTAATCATATATAGGGATTTTGGTGCCACATTTACCTTAAATCGGACGAACCTATATATCGGAGCTATATCTAAATCTGTACCGATTTTCTCGAAACTTGGCACACATCGTTCTGGACCTAATTCAGTACTCTGTGCCAAATTTCATGCAAATCGAAAGATATAGAGGGACTTTGGAGCCCCATTTACCTTACATCGGACGAATATATATATATATATATATATATGGGAGCTCTATCTAAATCTGAACCGAATTTCTCAAAACTTGGCACACATCGTTCTGCACCTAATTCAGTACTCTATGTCAAATTTCATGCAAATCGAAGGATGTAGAGAGACTTTGTTGCCCAATTTACCTTAAATCGGGCGAACCTATATATGGGAGCTATATCTAAATCTGAACCGATTTTCTCGAAACTTGGCAGACATCATTCTAGACCTAAATGATTAGGCTGTACCAAATTTCGTGCAAATCGAAAGATATATAGGGACTTTGGGGCACCATTTACATGAAATCGGACGAAACTGTATATGGGAGCTATATCTTAATCTGGACCGATTTTCTCGAAACTGGGCAGACATCATTCTAGGATCAATTCAGTACGTTATGCCAAATTTCGTGCAAATCGAAAGACATATAGGGACTTTGGGGCACCATTTGCATGAAATCGGACGAAACTATATATGGGAGCTACATCTAAATCTGGACCGATTTTCTCGAAACTTAGCACACATCATTCTAGGCTGAATTCAGTACGTTATGCCAAATTTGGTGCAAATGGAAAATATATAGGGACTTTGGTGCACCATTTACATGAAATCGGACAAAACTATATATGGGAGCTATATCTAAATCTGGACCGATTTTTATGAAACTTGGCAGACATCATTCTAGACCTAAACGATTAGGCTGTACCAAATTTCGTGCAAATCGAAAGATATGTAGGGACCGTTTACATTAAATCGGTAAAATATATTTATGGGAGCTATATCTAAATCTGAACCGATTTTTCCCAATTTCAATATGGTTCGTCCTTGGGCCAAATAAGTGACCTGTGCTAAATTTCATCCAATTCGGATTATAAATGCGACCTGTACTTTGTTTACAATTTTACATCGACAGATGGACGGACGGACATGCATAAATCGACTCAGAAAGTGATTCTATGCATATTCTCAAAAGGAACCATGTGTCTATCTCGTTTCCTTTTGCCTGTTACAAACATATGCACAAAGACATAATACCCTGTACCACAGAGTGGTGAAGGGTATAAAAATTGTGAATTTAGTTCAATTATTTCGGGTAGCCCCCATATAAGGGTACCACCAATTTTCGGTATTTTGGGGTTCTTGAGCGCGTTTTTCAACCGAATTCGCTGCAATTTACAATTTTGTAGTCGGATATGGTAACAAATCTCCCTACTAAAAATTATTAATATTCGCCCCCTTTTTGGCGCAGTCCCCATATAACCCCCTTTTTTATTAAAATAGTTTTCTGATTTGTTCCGCGTTTTTTGGTTCTAGACTCTGTTGCAATCATTTCACCTGCGGAGGATATGGAAAAAATAACAGAACGTAAGGTTCTGTCCTATATATGAACTATAGCCCGGATTTAGGCCTAGGTCTAGTCCCTGTGTAGGATGTACCAGAAGGAGTGGACCGATATTCCCCATCTTCGAACTTGAACTTTTTGGTATGTTCCCTATATTTTCATTTCAAGTACATGCCAGTGTATCTATGGATTGTTTCTATTAGACACATTTTACGATCAAATTGAATGTAATTTGGCACAGAGAGTTCTCTATGAGTACAAAAACTCGCAGTAACAATTCATTGATGTAGGTCCACGTTTTTTGGTAGCCCCCATACAAAGGTAGCCCTATTTTGAGTATTTACCCAAAAGTCGGGTATCTAAATCATATGCAGAATGGCAAGTCTCGTTGAAATCGAGAAATATATATGTATATCAGATTTTGATATACATATATATTTTCGTCCGATTTTACACAAAATTGACGCAAATTTTGCACAAAGTACTGAAGTTAGTATAACCTAGATGTTGGTGGGTCCGATTGGTACAACATTTTCTCAACGTAATGAAGTCACTACAATTTAACGTGTGGCAAGTTTTGTTGAAATCGGTTTAGATTTAGATATAGTTCCTATATATAGTTTCGTCCGATTTTAAGTAAAAGGTGCACCAAAGACCCAAAGTTAGGTCTATTGACACAAAATTATGCACAACGTACTGAAGTTAATATAACCCAACGTGTGGAAAGTTTTGAAATCGGTTCAGATTTGGATAGAGCTCCTATATATATATTTTCGATTTTATGTACATAATGCACCAAGAACTCAAAATGTGGCCGATATGCACAAAACATACTAATATTAGTATAACTTAAACTGTGACAAGTTTCGATGAAATCGGTTTAGATTTCGATATAACTTTTATATACATTTTCATCCGATTTTTAGTAATTCGTGCACCAATCGGACACACCGTTTGATATTTACTTTAAATTGATTTACATAATTTTGTCTCATTGTAAAAAGCAACTCTATATCTGACCAAATGAGAAATTTAGTATAGGTTGCCGAATGAAATGTTTATGGATCCATTTTCATGTTAATGGTCCTTCAAAAAATGCGACGTCTGTTAGGATTCATCTGTTGAATATATCTAAAGTGGTGAAGGGTATCATATAGTCGGCCCCGTCCGACTTTACTACTTTCCTTACTGGTATTTTAGTTATCGATATTCGCAAAAACACTGTTTCGAGAAAAAACGCGTTTAAAGTTTGAGAAGCACTATTGTCGTTGCTTTATGATGACGCAATAAATCAATTATATCTTCACGAGCTGTTGAGATTTCCAATGCAATTTCTGCAACATAACATAACATTTTCTTAACTTAAATTTCCTTGGGAGGACAAAAATTACATCCCCAATTTATGCATAAGCTCCACAAAGCACAGTTTGTAAAAAAGTTATTGTATTTTTTGTTTGCAAAGTAAAATTACTTAAGTTGCGTAATTAAATTTTGTTTCGTTTCACATTACAACAATAAGTAAATTGTTGTAGACGAACAAGATGTTACAACTTTCAAACCAAATATGTTGACCAAAGTGGTTTGAAGTTGGTATCAACATCACTAAGGGATACATTAATGTTTGCAAACTTATTATTTTGTTGTTTTTATTTAACATTTTCAAAACTAATTAAAGTTTTAAAATAATTGCTGGTGGTTGGAAATTGACACTGTAATGTACCAAAATGCATAAAAAATTATTGCTATAGCAAAAAGTAGGAAAAAAATACGTAAAATGTGAAATAAATGAAAACAATATTTGGCAGTTATTGTTGTCAATTTCAGCAACGGAAATGAAGAAAAATGTATATACCTACTTTTAATGGAGCTGACCAGCAAAGAAGTTGGAATTGGTGGCTAAAGGCAACCATTTTATAAATATGCAAGTTTTTAGTTAGTATAAATTTGAATATACTCCCTGCGCTTTTGTTAATTATTCCCCGGGAATTTGTGGATTTTAATCGAAACAGATATAATTACTGTTCATACCAAAAGAAGAAGAAAACAAGAAAAAGAAAAAACAGTAAGGAATGTTCAAAAGTCGGACGGGGCCGACTATATGATAAGCTTCACCACTATGGGTACATGCAAGACATGTTAATTTCTACAATATATTGCAGTTATATCTAAATCTGAACCGATTCCACCAAATTTCGCATTCATCAGTCGGAACCTAATCTAGTACGCTGTGCTAAATTTTGTTTCAATCGTACCAATATTGGAAGTTTGGTGCACTATTTACATTAAATCGGACGATACTATATATGGGAGCTATATCTAAATCTGACCCGATTTCAACAAAACTTCGCATTAATCATGACCTAATTTAGTACGCTGTGCAAAATTTTGTCTCAATCGGATAAATATTAGCAGTATGTTGCTCCATTTACATAAAATCGGACTAAACTATATATAGCATATTTAGATATAAATCTGAACCGATTCCAACAAAATTTTTCATACATCAATCGGGACCTAATTCAGTATACTATTGGGAGTTTGGTGCGCTATTTACATTAAATCGGACGAAACTATACATCGGAGCTATATCTAAATCTGAACCGATTTCAACAAACCTTGGCATATAACTATCTAGACCCAATTCAATACTCTGTGCAAAATGTTGTCTCAATCCGACCACAATTGATGAATCAATAAGTTAAAATGGGACGAAAATATATATGGAAGCTATATCTAAATCTGGACCGATTTTCTCCAATAGGGTTCGTCCTTGGGCCAATTAAGTGACCTTTGCCAAATTTCATCCAAATCGGATCATAAATGCGACCTGTAGTTTTTTAACAAAAATACATGGACGGACATGCATAAATCGACTCAGAAAGTGATTCTATGCATATTCTCAAAAGCAACCATGGGTCTATCTCGACTATTTCTGCCTGTTACAAACATATGCACAAAGACATAATACCCTGTACCACAGTGTGGTGAAGGGTATAACAAATAAAAGTTCCGCCTGATCGAACTTTTTATATCGTCCGTCAATATGTTCGCATTCAAAATACCTAAAATCGGTGGGGACATATTATTTATGCTCTAAAATGTCAAATCTACAGACACTCCGGTTTGAAAAAATAGGCGGAACCTTTATATGGGGATATATATATATATATATATATACTAGCGGGCCCGGCAAACGTTGTCTTGCATAGCAATATTGTTGATGTATAATGCACATAACGATAGCCCAATATTAAGTTAGCTTTTTCTGCCCTCCACGTTTTGAGATAGTGCTCGGTGAGACACAATTTTACGAATTATTATCTATTTAGGTCGATTATCTATTTAGCTTTGATATAACAATACATACAGATCTCGCCCCATTTTCGGTATTAGGCATAGCGTATTCCTGTGAATAAAAAACATCATCCCAGAAACTATGTCCCATAGCTAAACGTTTTAAAAGACGCAATTATTCAATTTTCGGTATTTTGAAGTTCTCGTTCCCCGTTTTCCAACCTGAGTGTTATCGGTAGTTGGCATGTTCAATACGAATAGGTCAAATCGGACTTAGGTTTTGATATAACCTTCAAATTATTAATTATGTCTTGTCTATTTTTTCTAGTTTAATGATGAAGAAAATATCTCGTATATTAGTTTTCTCTGTGATACACATTTTTGGTATCGGATATAGGCGAGGTGTTCTGTTTATAAGTTCAAATATATTGAAAAACGATTAGGCATATAACCACCTGATTTGATATTTCCCGTGGCATATCAACATTTCAGGTACTTTAAGGAACAACATGTTCCTATTATTATTTTCAAACAAATGAATCATGGGCGCGGATCTTAAAATACGAATACCCTGAATGGACACGAACTCGATTCAAAATGTCTTCTGATTTTCCATCTTATTTGTCTCAAAAATTTGGAGAATTATAAGGATAACGTGTACATACAATGATCGCGTGTAAACTTCAATTATTTTTTGTATTGTCACAAAAAGCAGTTACAATGCAATGTCAATCCAATAAAAACAAAAAATAAAATATTTTGAAATTTTTCAATAATTGAAAAATGAATGCTTAAAGGAATGATACGCTTCCAATTCTAGCCCAAAATATTACAAAATAACAACTACAACGTGGTGCAATCAAAATAGCTCCATACTACATTCGTGGGAATGCAATTATGCTTCATAATTTTTTTTTGCAAATTTTTCGAGGTTTTCGTTTTTTCTCACCTTTAAACCTTCCCTGGACCTCCACGAACATTTCAAGACTAAGATAAGAAAAATCCGTTCAGCCATTCTCGAGTTTTAGCGAGACTAACGAACAGCAATTCATTTATATATACAGTGAGTGTAATAAGTATTTTGCCTCAATACAAATTTGACAAAATTCCAATATATACGTCTAAAGCCAGCATACTAAAGACGTAAAATGAATTATGTGTGATGGAATATGTTTGTGGGCATATTTAGATCGTATTTCTGCAAGAATCATTGCGATAGACCTATTGGTCTCGAAGATATCGGCCGAAATCTATAACAACCCAAAAATGTTTATCACAAAAAAGTATTTTGCTTTTTATTATTATTTTAGAAAAAAATTGTTACATAAAACACGTTTGGTCTTTTTATAGTTACAATTGCGGTATGTGGTTATACTATAAGCGATTTGTCGACGATTCCAATACATCACGCCATTTTTTCGTGGGTATTTTCTCACATTTACATTCAATACATTATCCATCAGTATTTCATTTAATATTTGGTAATTTCTCGTCCTAATCTCAAAATCAGAGTATTAAATATAGTCGTCGCGGCTTCAAAACATCCCAAATATGTTAAGAATAATAAAAAGGAGGTTTTACAAAATATATCGCGAGGACAGGACCTTAAAAACTATTAAAACCAAAATCCGACAAACAAATTATTTAAAAAACCAGTAAGGAAAGTAGTAAAGTCGGACGGGGCCGACTATATGATACCCTTCACCACTATGGGTATATTAAACAGGACTATTAACATGAAGTTGGATGAAATAAAATATGTGATATTTATCTAAATTTGAATCTACCTAGATCTATCCATAAACATGTCATTCGTTTGTTACAATGGGACAAAAGTATGTAAATCGACTTCAAACAAATATAAATAGGTCATCCGTTGGGCTATATCTGTATTTCTAGAAAACGCAACTACGTAATTATATGCTCAATTTTGTAAGTTGTGCAAAATTTGATGTCAATCTGACTAACATGAGCAGTTTGATGCCCAATTTACTTGAAATCGGGCGAAAATATATATGGAAGCTTTATCCAAATATTAAGCGATTTCAAACAAACTTGTCACAAGTTAGGTTATACTAATTTCAGAACGTTTTGTTCCTATTGGTTCCTTGGTGCGTCAATTACTTAAAATCAATCTATAATAAAAGGGTGCTATATCTAAATCTAGGCCGATTTTCACGAAACAAGGCAGATATCACTCTAGGCTCAATTCAGTACGTTATGCCAAATTTCGTGCAAATCGAACGATATATAGGGACTTTGCTGCACCATTTACATGAAATCGGACGAAACTATATATGGGAGCTTTATCTAAATCAGGACCGATTTTCTCAAAACTTGGTAGACATCACTCTAGGCTCAATTCAGTACGTTATGCCATATTTCCTGCAAATCGAAGGATATATAGGGAAACTGGTGCACCATTTACATGAAATCGGACGAAACTATATGTGGGAGTTATATCTAAATCAGAACCGATTTTCACGAAACATGGCAGACATCACTCTAGGCTCAATTCAGTACGTTGTGCCAAATTTAGTGCAAATCGAAAGATATATAGGGACTTTGGTGCACCATTTACATAAAATCGGACGAAACTATATATGGGAGCTATATCTAAATCTGGACCGATTTTCTCGAAACTTGGCAGACATCATTCTAGGCTCAATTCAGTACGTTATGCCAAATTTCAGCCAATTCGGATCATAAATGCGACTTGTACTTTGCTCACAAAAATACATGGACAGACGGACAGACGGACGGACGGACGGACATGCATAAATCGACTTAGAAAGTGATTCTATGCATATTCTCAAAAGGAACCATGTGTCTATCTCGTTTCCTTTTGCCTGTTACAAACATATGCACAAAGACATAATACCCTGTACCACAGTGTGGTGAAGGGTATAAATATCGCGAAACTCCATTTTTCTAACTTCGAAAACTTTATGGTTCATTATTACTGATCTAGGAACCAAAATATACGATGAAAATAGTAGCAAGGAGGTCAGATTCAAAGATATGGACGGTTTTCTGGCAATAGTAATACATCTTATTTCGAAAATAAATAGATCGACCCGTTTATTCCCTACTGCATTTTATTCGCAACTGATGGGATTAATCGTAGACAAAATATAGAATACGTATTCGCCACCAGCAACCACAGTTTTTCAAAAGACAATAGGATTTGACGAATAATGATGTTTTCTCCCAACTTCATGCATTGTTTTTATTACTATTGCTTTAGAACTGTTCATATCTTTGAATCTGACCCCTTTATTGGTATATCCATTGCATATATTGGTTCCTAGATCAATATTACTGGACCATACAAATTTCGAAAACAAGAAAATTGGGTATCGCGAATTTTTTTTAAATAATTTGTTTGTCGGATTTTGATTTTAATAATTTTTAAGGTTCTGTCCTCGCGTTATATTTTGCAAAACCTCTTTTTTAATATTCCAAACATATTTGGGATGTTTTGAAGCCGTAATGACTATGTTTAATACTTTCATCTTAAGATTAGGGCGAGAAAATTCCAAATATTAAATGAAATACTGATGGAGAATGTATTGAATGTAAATGTGAGAAAATACCCACGAAAAAATGACGAGATGTATTGGAATCGTCGACAAATCACTCATAGTATGTTGTTAACCGCAATTGTAACTATAACAAGTGAAAAAGCGTTAAGTTCGGCCTGACAGGTACTGACAGGTACTAGAAATGAAAATATAGGGAACATACCAAAAAGTGGACCTATACCGACATTTCTAAAAAGGAATTATGTAAACAAAAATAAAAAATTCAGAAAATTTTAATGGATAATTATACCTTCAGAGTTATCACTATTGAGGGTGTATTACGGTGAAAATGTGGCTAATCGAAATATTGGTTGTAGACCCCATGTTTCTTGGGACCAAATCCGTTTAAAAAAAAATAGATTACATCCAAACTTTGTCCATCTTATAATTTCTTCCAATCTTAATTCAAATTCGAAAATGGGGAATATCGGTCCACTTCTTCTGGAACCTCCATACAGGGGCTTGGTCTAAATGCGGGTTATAGTTCATTATCGAACCTTACGTTCTACTTGTTTATCTCGATATCCTCCACATGTGAAATGATTTCATCAGAGACTTAGAACCAAACTCAAAACGCGGAACAAATCAGATAACCATTTTAATATAAAAAAACAAGTGAAAAAGCGTTAAGTTCGGCCGGGCCGAACTTTGGATACCCTCCACCATAGATATACTGACAGGTACTAGAAATGAAAATATAGGGAACTCACTAAAATGTAAACATATACCGACATTTTTAAAAACGGATTATGTAAACCATAATACAAATTTCAGAAATTTTTAATGTATAATTTAATGGATAATTTATCCCGGATTAAGGCTTAATCCGGATTAATGTTCATTGAACCCTGATTAAGGCTTAATATGGATTAAGGGTCAGTAACCCCGGATTAAGGTTTAATCCGGATTAAGAGTCATTTATCCCGGATTAAGAGTCATTTATCCCGGATTAAGGGTCATTGACCCCGAATCCGGATTAAGGGTCATTGAACCCTGATTAAGGCCTAATATGGATTAAGGGTCAGTAACCCCGGATTAAGGTTTAATCCGGATTAAGAGTCATTTATCCCGGATTAAGAATCATTTATCCCGGATTAAGGGTCATTGACCCCGTATTAAGGCTTAATCCGGATTAAGGTTCATTGACCCTGGCTTAAGCCTTAATGCGGATTAAAGGTCAGTGACCCCGGATTAAGGGTCACTGACTTCCGATTAAGGCCTAATCCGAATTAAGACCTAATCCAAATTTACGGCCATATTTAATTACACACTACTCATATGTATGGTTCAACTGCGAATCGGAACGGTTCGATGTGATTCTCAGCGAAAATTACTGGAGTAAAATGCATTTTTTCCACATCGTAATAAATTAAATCGAGAATGCCGTATAAAATTTTAATATATAAATGAGCTTAGTGATAAGTGAGTGAGTGAAGCTAGGAGGTTGAAATTATGAATGTAGGTTGTTGTTGGTGTGTAGGTGTGGGTTTTGGAAATATTAATTTTAACGGTACGAAAAGTATAGTTTCGTCCAATTTTAGGTAAATAGTGCACCAAAGACCCAAATTTAAGCCGATTGGTTTTACATAGGGACTATGCCCAAAGGCGGGCTGATATAGTCATTCTCGAACAAAGGACGAATGATTACAACAGATGGATGAATCGACTAAATCATTATATGTAGGGTATAAACGGAAAATTGCGAGTAAAGCATATTCCCCCTACTATGGTGGAATTAGGGTATATGGAGGTAACCCCAAAAACCGGAACAAATCAGTTATCTATTTTAATATAATCCAGTAAGGAAAGTAGTAAAGTCGGACGTGGCCGACTATATGATACCCTTCACTACTTTGGGTATAATCAACAGATGAATCCTAACAGACCTTCAGAAGTTTTTAATGGATAATTATAGCCTCAGCCTTATGGCTAATGAGGGTGCATACACTTTAAAACGGTGAAAACGTGCCTCATCGAAATATTGGTTCTAGACCCCATGTTTCTTTGGACCAAACTTTGCCCATCTTATTATTTCTTCCAAGCTTAGTTCAAATTCGAAGATGGGGAATATCGGTCCAGGAGCTAGGTCTAAATGCAGATCCTCCGCTATCGCTATCCTCCGCAGGTGAATGATTACTACAGGGTCTTGGAACCAAACTCGAAACGCGGCACAAATCAGATAACTATTTTAATATAAACAAGTGAAAAAGCGGTAAGTTCGGCCGGGCCGAACTTTGGATACCCTCCACCATAGATATATTGACAGGTACTAGAAATGAAAATATAGGGAACATACCAAAAAGTGGACCTATACCGACATTTCTAAAAACGGATTATGTAAACCATAATTAAAAATTTTAGAAAATTTTAAAGGATAATTATACTCTCAGCCTTATGGCTAATGAGGGTGTATAGACTTTAACACGGTGAAAATGTGTCTCATCGAAATATTGGTTCTAGACCCCATGTTTCTTTGGACCAAATCCGTTTCAGAAAATTTAGATTTCATCCAAACTTTGCCCATCTTATTATTTCTTCCAAGCTTAGTTCAAATTCTCGAACTTCCAATCAGGGGCTAGGTCTAAATGCGGCTATAGTTAATTATCGAACCTTACGTTCTAATTGTTTATCTCTCTATCCTCCGCAGGTGAAATGATTACAAAAGAGACTTAGAACCAAACTCAAAACGCGGAACAAATCAGATAACTATTTTAATATAAAAAAGGGGGTTATATGGGGACTACCCCAAAAAGGGGGTGAATATTAAAAATTTTTGGTAGAGAGATTTGTTACCATATACGACTACAAATTACCAAATTGCAGCAAATTCGGTTGAAAAATGCGCTCAAGAACCCCCAAATACCGAAAATTGGGGGTACCCTTATATGGGGGCTATCCGAAAAAATGGACCAATATTCATAATTTTTGGTGGAGAGATTTGGAACCTATTAGGAACCCAATGTACCAAATTTCAGCGTATTCGGTTGAAAAACGCGCTCAAGAACCCCAAAATTCCGAAAATTGGGGGGTACCCTTATATGGGGGATATCCGAAAAAATTCACATATGTTTATAATTTTTTGTGGAGAGATTTGGTACATATTAAGAACTCGAAATACTAAATTATAGCCAATTCGGTGGAAAAATACAATCAAAACCCCCAAAATACTGAAAATTAGGAGGTACCGTTATATGGGGGCTACCAGAAAAAGTGGACCTATATTTATAATTTTTTGTGGGGACATTAAGTACCCAATAAGAACCCAATGTACCAAATTTCAGCGTATTCGGTTGAAAAACGCGCCCAAGAACCTCAAAATACCGAAAATTGGGGGGTACTGTTATATGGGAGCTATGTCTAAACGTGGACCGATATATCCTATCTTCGAACTTGACCTGCCTGCAGACAAAAGACAACCCTATGCAAAATTTCAGCATCCCATCTCAATTCCTTCAGAAGATAGCGTGATTACAACAGACGGACGGACGGACGGACAGACGGACGGACGGACGGACATGGCTAGATCGTCTTAGAATTTTACCCTGATCAAGAATATATATACTTTATAGGGTCGGAAATGAATATTTCGATGAGTTACAAACGGAATGACAAAATTAATATACCCTCCATACTATGGTGGAGGGTATAAAAAGGGGGTTATATAGGGACTACCCCAAAAATGGGGCGAATATTAATAATTTTTGGTAGGGCGATTTGTTACCATATACGACTACAAAATACCGAATTGCAGCAAATTCGGTTGAAATACCCGCTCAAGAACCCCAAAATACCGAAAATTGGGGGTACCCTTATATGGAGGCTCTCCGAAAACATGGACCTATATTTATATTTTTTTGTGGAGAGATTTGGTACCAATTAAGAATACGATCAAAACCCCCAAAACACTGAAAATTAGGAGGTACCGTTCTATGGGGGCTAACCGAAAAAGTGGACCTATATCTATAATTTTTTGTGGAGACATTTAGTACCCAATAGGAACCCAATGTACCAAATTTCAGCGTACTCGGTTAAAAAACGCGCTCAAGAACCCCAAAATACCGAAAATGGGGGGTATACTAATATGGGGGCTATCCGAAAAAATGGACCTATATTTATAATTTTTAGTGGGGTGATTTAGTACCCAATAAGAACCCAATGTAGCAAATTTCAGCGAATTCGTTTGAAAAACACGCTCAAGAACCTCAAAATACCGAAAATTGGGGGGTACCCTTATATGGGAGCTATGGCTAAACGTGGACCGATATAGCCCATCTTCGAACTTGACCTGCCTGCAGACAAAAGACGACTTTATGCAAAATTTTGGCGATCTATCTCCATTCGTTTAGACGCTAGAGTGATTACAACAGACAGACAGACGGACAGACGGACATAGCTATATCGTCATAGAATTTTACGCTGATCAAGAATATATATACTTTATAGGGTCGGAAATGATTATTTCGATGTGTTACAAACGGAAAAACAAAACTAATATACCCTCCATACTATGGTGGAGGGTATAAAAAGGGGGTTGGTTATATAGGGACTACCCCAAAAATGGGGCGAATATTAATAATTTTTGGTAGGGCGATTTGTTACCCTATACGACTACAAAATACCGAATTGCAGCAAATTCGGTTGAAATACCCGCTCAAGAACCCCAAAATACCGAAAATTGGGGGTACCCTTATATGGGGGCTATCCGAAAACATGGACCTATATTTATATTTTTTGTGGAGAGATTTTGTACCTATTAAGAACTCAAACTACTAAATTACAGCTAATTCGGCGGAAGAATACGATCAAAACCCCCAAAATATTGAAAATTAGGAGGTACCGTTCTATGGGGGCTAACCGAAAAAGTGGACCTATATCTATAATTTTTTGTGGAGACATTTAGTACCCAATAGGAACCCAATGTACCAAATTTCAGCGTACTCGGTGCATAGTCCCTATGTAAAACCAATCGGCTTAAATTTGGGTCTTTGGTGCACTATTTACCTAAAATTGGACGAAACTATACTTTTCGTACCGTTAAAGTTCATATTTCCAAAACCCACGCCTACACACCAACAACAACCTACACTCATAATTTCAACCTCCTAGCTTCACTCACTCACTTATCACTAAGCTCATTTATATATTAAAATTTTATACGGCATTCTCGATTTAATTTATTACGATGTGGGAAAAATGCATTTCACTCCAGTAATTTTCGCTGAGAATCACATCGAACCGTTCCGATTCGCAGTTGAACCATACATATGAGTAGTGTGTAATTAAATATGGCCGTAAATTTGGATTAGGTCTTAATTCGGATTAGGCCTTAATCGGAAGTCAGTGACCCTTAATCCGGGGTCACTGACCTTTAATCCGGATTAAGGCTTAAGCCAGGGTCAATGAACCTTAATCCGGATTAAGCCTTAATACGGGGTCAATGACCCTTAATCCGGGATAAATGATTCTTAAGCCGGGATAAATGACTCTTAAGCCGGATTAAACCTTAATCAGGTGTCAATGGACATTAATCCGGGGCCAATAACCCTTAATCCGGATTAAGCCTTAATCCGGGATAAATGACCCTTAATTCGCGATAAATAACTCTTAATCTGGATTAAACATTAATACGGTGTCAATGGACATTAATCCGAGGCCAATGACCCTTAATCCGGGATAAATGACTCTTAATCCCGGATAAATGACTCTTAATCCGGATTAAACCTTAATCCGGGGTTACTGACCCTTAATCCATATTAAGCCTTAATCAGGGTTCAATGACCCTTAGTCCGGATTCGGGGTCAATGACCCTTAATCTGGGATAAATGACTCTTAATCCGGGATAAATGACTCTTAATCCGGATTAAACCTTAATCCGGGGTTACTAACCCTTAATCCATATTAAGCCTTAATCAGGGTTCAATGAACATTAATCCGGATTCGGTGTCAATGACCCTTAATCCGGATTAAGCCTTAATCCGGGATAAATGACTCTTAATCCGTGATAAATGGCTCTTAATCCGGATTAAACCTTAATCTGGGTTCAAAGACCCTTAATCCATATTAAGCCTTAATCCGGGTTCAAGGACCCTTAAGCCTTAATCCAAGGTCAATGACCCTTAATCCGGGATAAATTACTCTTAATCCGGGATAAATGACTCTTAATCCGGATTAAACCTTAATCCGGGGTTACTGACCCTTAATCCATATTAAGCCTTAATCAGGGTTCAATGAACCTTAATCCGGATTAAGCCTTAATCCGGGATAAATGACTCTTAATCCGGATGAAAACTTAATCTGGGTTCAATGACCCTTAATCCATATTAAGCCTTAATCAGGGTTCAATGACTCTTAATCCGGAACGAATTTGAACTAAGTTTGGAAGAAATAATAAGATGGGCAAAGTTTGGTCCTAAGAAATATGGGGTCTAGAACCAATATTTCGATGGCGCACATTTTCACCGTTTTAAAGTGCATACATCCTTATTAGCCATAAGGCTGAGGGACAGAAAACAGACAGAAAACAGAAAACTCAAATATATCGGCAGACATTTAGGCATCTCCTCCATGTGATACCTCCTGAAGGAAAGAATTGAGATAAACAATTAAAATATTGGGTTCAATATTGGTATATACCGGTAATTAATTAGGCATAGCCCTCATATAATGATATCCCCAAATATTCACTATTTCCTACCCTATATAATCAATATAGGTCCCCCTTTAGGCAAGCCTCATATAACTTTGTACTCTAAATTACAGTAGTTTGAGGATTTTATACTCTACCAAGCGTTATCAGTATCAGTCCAATTTTTGGATCTTACAGACTTTAGGAAAAATCCCCATTAAAAATTGCTGAAGTTTGTATTTGTTGTACATAATGGTTTACATAAATCGGTTTGTAGAATTATCGGTATATACCCACTTTTTGGTATGTTCCCTATATTTTCATTGCATGTATCTGTCAGTATAACTATGGTGGAGGGTATCCAAAGTTCGGCCCGGCCGAACTTAACGCTTTTTCACTTGTTCAAACTAATTTCTTGCAATTTGGCATTCTAGATTCAATCCAATTTTCTGATATATCCCATTAAAAACTATTAGTCATCTGGATAGGCAATTTGCAATGTATATATATAAATATACAGTCCTTTTTATTACTTTGGAAAACACAACTTATTGTGTATTTTTGTAAAGCTTTTATCATGGAGTGATAAAAATAACCCACTGTGTTACGTTCATAATTTGATCCAAGAGGGACGTGCAATATATTTTTAATGCCGTTCTGCTAAGATTGCCTATATAATTTCACTTTGAATTTTTGTTCATGTTTTTATTACTTTTCTCCCTATATCAGCTCCAGAAGAGGTGATGAGATTGTAAAATTACGATTTGTTGAATTTTTATTTGAAATTTGAATTTCTGATTTTATTAATAAAAAATAAAAACAAATACAAACGCGCTCGGTCTCTAGAGATGTTCAACGGCACAAATGAAAATATTAATAATTCAATAGATTTATCAAAGGGAAACAAAACCATTAAAGTACCTCTTTTTATTTTTATTCTTCAAATCACAGCCATGCGAACAAATGAAACAAGACTCGCCGGTAAAAGAACATAAAACGTGTATTCCCTGTAAACGGGGGTGGTTGAGGTCTTCGTATGCATGTAGGTGTTTCTTGGGATAAATATTTTCCTTCCACTTTTTATACCAAAATTATCAATTACGTTAAGTACGATTTGTTTGCAAAGATGGAGTAATGAAGGTAACACCGAAGAAAGTGGAATATGTACAGCATTTTGTTCGGATGGGGTAAGTTTTTCCTGTGTAATAAAGAAAATTGAATTTTCATCGTATGGTCATTTATAAAAAACTGTGAGTGAAAAGTTTACACTTCCTGTTCGGTTGTAGAATATAGATGCATTACGAAATACTTGCTATGTATTTTTGAAGATTTCTCGAAGAAATGTGTGCATTGGTTAGACATACAAGAAGATGTCTTACAGGTCGAATTTGAAATGCCTTATATTAATACCCTTCACCACAGGCTATTATGTCATTGTGCATATGTTTGTAACATGCAAAAGGAAACGAGATAGACACATGGTTCCTTTTGAGAATATGCATAGAATCACTTATTAAGTCGATTTATGCATGTCCTGCTCCGTCCGTCTGTCTGTCCATGTAAATTGTAAACAAAGTACAGGTGTTTATGATCCGAATTGGGTGAAATTTGGCATAGGTCTCGAAATTTGGCACAGCTTACTGAAATAGGTCTAGAATGATGTGTGTTAAGTTTCCTGAAAATCGGTCCAAATTTAGATATAGCTTCCATATATATTTTCGTCCGATTTAATGTAAAAATGTACTAATGTACTAAAAAAATCGGTTCATATTTAGATATAGCTCCCTTATATATTATCGATTGATTTTAAGTAAATTATGCACCAAGTACCAATATATGACTGATAGCAACAAATCGTACTGAAATTTGTATAAACTAACCTGTCAAGTTTCGTTGAAATCTTATTTGAAGGAAGCTCCTATATATATTTTCTTCTTATTTTATGTAAATTGTGCACTAAAGATCCAAAGCTTGTCCGATTGCCACACAATTTTGTACAATGAACTCTAGTCTCGTTGAAATCGTTTCAAAATCAGATATAGCTCCTATATATAGTTTCGTCCGATTTTAAGTAAAAGATGCACCGAGAACTCATATCGTAATATGGCCGATATGCACAAAACATACTGAAACTAGTATAACCTAACCAGCGTTGAAATCCGTTCAAAAAAACAAAAAAACAGTAAGGAAAGTAGTAAAGTCGGACGGGGCCGACTATATGATACCCTTCACCACTATGGGTATATTAAACAGGACTATTAGCATGAAATTGGATGAAATAAAATATGTGATATTTATATAATTGTGAATCTACC
>NW_026876470.1:0-19707 GCF_032173495.1 Musca vetustissima | reverse complement strand
TGGTTCGTTGGTGCACCATTTACTTAAAATCGGATATATTATATGTATATTGGACCAATGTCTAAATCTGAACCGATTCCACAAAACTATACTCATGTAAGGTCTTTGGAGAAAAATTCACCTAATATCGGACGAAACTTTATATGGGAGCTATATCTGAATCTGAAAGCATTTCAACATACCTTGACCCTGCACCAAAGTGTGGTGAAGAGTATAAATGTTGATCATGTGGGTTACCGAAAAGTAAGGGCTTTGGAAAACACCTTCTCTGGCAAGAAGCTTTTATTTATCAGAAATACGGAGTGCCAAATCACAGCCACTTCGGTTGGAAATGCGACTATGAAATATCGAAACTGTGGCCAACTTTTGTATGGCGCTATGATATGTGAGATACCTCTACTAAAAAAATATTCTGCAACAGAACTTGTAATGCAAAAAATTGTAAATCTTCCGTTAAAAATCAAGGACGTTGGTATTGTTTTTCATGTCTACATCTGTGGGATTGCCGCAAATGAAAATGCAATTAATGAGTTTTTGTAAGTAATAGCATTTCAATAAGAGAACATAATGACCACAAATAGTGAAAAATGACAGAGACATAACATACCATCCTACACACAAATATACAAAATATCAACTAAAACCAGTAAGGAAAGTAGTAAAGTCGGACTGGGCCGACTATATGATACCCTTCACCACTTTGGGTATATTCTACATATATATCCTAACATACGTCGCGCCTTTGTTATATATCTATATCTGAACCAATTTCAGGGAATCATTCAAGACTTAACGCAGTACGCTGTGCCAAAATTCGTGCAAACGAAAATATTTCCAGGGACCTAGTGCACCATTCACCTAAAATCGGCCGAAACTATATATGGGAGCTATATCTAAATCTAAACAGATTTTCACGAATCTTAGCACACATCATTCTAGACTTTTTTCAGTACGCTATGCCAAATTTCGGGCAAATCGAATGATATATAGGGACTTTGGTACAACAATTACCTTAAATCGAACGAAGATATATATGGGAGCTATATCTAAATCTAATTTCATTTCATTTCAATTTCACAGACGGAAGGTCGGACGGACGAACGGACATACATATATATCGACTCCGAAAGTGATTCTATGCATATTCTCAGAAGGGACCATTATTATTTTTGCCTGTTACAATCATATGCACAAAGACATAATACCCTGTACCACAGGGTGGTGAAGGGTATAAATACCAACCAAATGAATCAATTATTTCTGTTTAGTCCAGCTAAATTTAAGAAAATTCCACTTAATTGAAAGAAGAGGCAACAGAGATTGACAAGATTATTAATAAATGAAGAGAACGGCTTCCCTAAAATGCCTTTATTATGTTATGTGTTTTTTATTCATCTTCCGAAGTGAAAGTTCTGTTGTCACGTTAACCATGGAATTTTCATTTTTTATCGGACCGTCCGCCAATATAGCCCTCATAGATAGAAATTGAACATTGGCAGTACGTCCGTCCAATCACATCAAATATTATAATTTAATATTTACTTACCGTATTTAAATTTATTTCATCCAAATTAAATGCCGTACTGCCGCGATGATGCAGATGTGGTAAATGATGTGTGGTCAGCATTGTCGTTGTTCTTAATGATGATGACGTGCTGAATTGTTGATTCAATTTTGATGGAAATTTGCTTTAAAGATTGTTGTAATATTACTGTCAGATCAAAATTAAGAAAATTTTGTATTTTTTGTATCGTAGACAACAAACTGCAAAAAAGAAATGACAAAAAAATATTTGTGAAATAAATTACAAAATATAAAACTGTCAATATTTAGCAGTTTAACTTTTTTAAAAGTAGCCTACTAAGTCGAAGGCCATTTTATATTTAGATTGTACTGGATTTCGTTTAAGCAATGGGTTTAATTGTCAATACCATTATGTGTTTGTCAAATAAATTTTCATAAAGTAGACCAGTAAGGGAAGTAGTAAAGTCGGACGGAGCCAACTATATTTGGTTAAATTTAACAAATGGATCCTAGCAGACATCGCCTATGTTTTTGCCTATAAAATCGTTTTTATTTAGATAAATTCGACAGTTTACTTAAAATTTGACGAAGACATTAATAAGTGTAGGTTCCCAGGGCCTCCCTCTGGATACGTCGCCTTTGGTGAATATTTCGACGTGCTTCAAAACGAATGACAAATTTAGTATACACTCCACCTTATAGTGGAGGGAGGTAGGGTAGGGATTATATCCTCAACCTTTAACATCCTAAGGTTTGTGGTACGGTCTTTACTTTTTCGAAAAAGAAGTAGAATCAAGACTTATTGTGAATGAAATGCGCTATCAGGAGATAATGGAAGATGGATGTTATTGATCTAAACACAGAGAACATGTACTTTGACACCATACGACTTCTTCCGTAAGGGTCAAATTTGTAGCATCCCTCTGCGATTTCGTTAAGCAAAATTGCATGAAATTTCTTTCCATGCTGGAAAATACAGAAAATATGATACAGCCATACATACTTGTGCAAAATTGCTAAGTCCTATCGTAAATATTGCCATCTCTATCTGGATTCTTTATTCCTTCCGACAAATATTTCGAGGTGTTACAAAAGGGATTACAAATTTAATGGACACCAGATGTCATGATGGGGGCTATAAAAATCGTCTTTTATTCCAAATAGTATTTATAAATGAAAACATTTATGTTTTAGAAAGGTCCCAAGAATTTGGCTAAAACCTTTCAAACGCGATGTGTTCTCTCTGTTGGCAACACTGCACTGTTGACAGCGTTAATATTAAAAGAATGTTTGCGTGTGAGTGGTTCCATCATATTGCTTATACAACATACACAACCAGAGTAGAGATTCTGAGTAATGGTAACAGGATAGAAGCAAAAACCTATATCGAAATAATATGTCATGTTGTTATATGCACTTGACACTTGCAATATATTTTTGACATAGTAAGGGGTAGTATAATGGAGCCGGGTTAGCATGTTGAGAACATGATCCAACTGCATGTAGTGGTTTTCGAAAACAATGACGACAAGATTTTAATGTAAATGGTTTTCCACCATTTATCTACAATCAGCCTTGTAATGAAAAATTCATTAACATTTTTAAAACTGAAAGCGCAAACTTTAAATTTAAAGACAGCACATCTAATTATCTCAAATTCACAACGTTTTTCCCACTTGCATGCAAAATATTTTTGCGCTATGAATTTCACAATATCTCTGTATGAAGCACATCTAACCTCACATACATTTCTAAACAACATCTGTGTTAACATTTAAAATGTATGCATAACCTCCTCTTATAATACACGAAGCGCTGAATACAAAATTCCCTACAATTGAAGGTTCACTGTCCCATTTAAAACATTCAAAATAGCGCCTTGGGGCAACAACCTTTTAGAGCTGAATGAAATGCCGGCTAAAAACCGTTTGGGAATAAATTCACCTGTGGTATTATTGTAAAGAATTTGTTATTTCGTACCACTATGGTGCTCTCAATTCATTTGAGCTGGAAATATGATTCATTTGATGGGGGACAAAACTATGACGGAAGTTTTATACACGTAACAAATACACATAACACAAACAATTAACATGTTGTCCTCACGGACCGCACCACCGCCAACAGGCGCACCAACCCACCACCACCCGGTGCAACCGACCAAACCCAACTGCAAGGGGGCTATGCACGAGGACCACCTCCACAAAGTACTGCCCTTCTCCTAAATGCTTCACGAGCAAAACTACTTAAACAACTAAAGGTTCGATCGTCTTCAAGAGCCCTACTGAAATCCCACCCCGCCATGTTCTTCCACCTTGTCCTCCACCTATCAACAACACAATCCCGAAGGATAGTGCTGTACCGCCTACTCTCCCCATCCACCAAATCAGAAGGCCTGAGCCAATCATCCTCATCCAATTGCAAACCACGCTTAAACTTATACATGATAGACCTACATCTCACTTCAAGATCAAGCGAGAATTATAGTAAAGGAAAATGGGAATAAACTCAATTAGGATCTACCAGTTTGTAATGAATTAGCATGGCTTTTTATACCCTCAGCCTTATGATATTGTGAAAATTTACGTCATAGATATATTGGTTTCAGACACCATGTTTCTTTGGACCAAATCCATTTCAGAGAATTTGGAGTCGATTTGAAAATGTCCGTCTAAAATCGGATGAAAATAAATCTGAACCGATTTTCACGAAACTTAGCACACATTATTATAGAAGCAAATCAGTACGCTATGCCAAATTTCGTGCAAATCGAAAGATATATAGAGTCTTTGGTGCACAAATTACCTCAAATCGGATGAAAATATATACGGGAGCAATATCTAAATCTGAACCGATTGTCACGAAACTTTGCACACATCATTCTAGACTTAATTCAGTACGCTATGCCAAAGTTCGTGCAAATCAAAAGATTTCCAGAGACTTTAATGGAATATTTACCTAAAATCGGGCGAAGCTATATATGGGAGATATATCTAAATCTGAACCGATTTTCACGAAACTTTGCACTCATAATTCTACACTTAATTCAGTACGCTATGCCAATATTCGTGCAAAACTAATGATTTTTAGAGATTTTTCCCAAATTCAGTAGAGTTCTTCCTTGGCCCAATGAATGAGTTGTGCCAAATTTCATCCAATTCGGATAATAAATGCTACCCGTACTTTGTTTACAATTTAACATCAAGAGACGGACGACGTACGCATGATTAAATCGACTCAGAAAGTGATTCTATGCATATTCTCAAAAAGAACCATGGGTCTATCTCGATTTCTTTTGCCTGTTACAAACATATGCACAAAGACTTAACACCCTGTACCACAGTGTGGTGAAGGGTATAACCAGTAATGAAAGTAGTAAAGTCGGACGGGGCCGACTATGATACCCTTCACCACTATGGGTATATTAAATAGGGCTATTAACAGGAAATTGGATGAAATAAAATAAGTGATATTTATCTAAATGTGAATCTACCTAGATCTATCCATAAAGTATGTAAATCGACTTCAAACAAATATAAATAGGTTATCCGTTGGGCTATGTCTGTACTTCTAGAAAAGGCAACTACGTAATTCTATGCAAAATTTGATGTCAATCTGACTAACAAGCAGTATGATGCCCAATTTATTTGAAATCGGGCGAAAATATATATGGAAGCTCTATCCAAATATTCAGCGATTTCAAACAAACTTGTCACATGTTAGGTTATACTAATTTCAGAGCGTTTTGTTCATATTGGTTCCTTGGTGCGTCAATTACTTAAAATCAATCTATAATAAAAGGGAGCTGTATCTAAATCTGGACCGATTTTCACGAAACAAGGCAGACATCACTCTAGGCTCAATTCAGTACGTTATGCCAAATTTCGTGCAAATCGAAAGATATATAGGGACTTTGGGCACCATTTACATGAAATCGGACGAAACTATATATGGGAGCTATATCTAAATCTGGACCGATTTTCATGAAACTTGGCAGACATCATTCTAGACCTAAATGATTAGGCTGTACCAAATTTCGTGCAAATCGAAAGATATATAGGGACCCTTTACATTAAATCGGTTAAATTTATATATATATATATATATATATATATCTAAATCTGAACCGATTTTTCCCAATTTCAATAGGGTTTGTCCTTGGGCCGAATAAGTGACATATGCCAAATTTCATCCAATTCGGATCATAAATTCGACCTAACTTTGTTTACAATTTAACATGGACAGACAGACAGACGGACATGCATAAATCGACTTAGAAAGTGATTCTATGCATATTCTCAAAAGGAACCATGTGTCTATCTCGTTTCCTTTTGCCTGTTACAAACATATGCACAATGACATAATACCCTGTACCACAGTGTGGTGAAGGGTATAAAAATGCATCGTAACAGAAGGGCTATAAACATGAAATTGGATTAACTACAATATGTGACATTTATCTTCCTATTCGCACGAAATTTAGCATAGCGTACAGAATTGAGTCTAGAGTGATGTGTGTAAAATTTCTTGAAAATCGGTTCAGATTTAGATATAGCTCCCATATATATTTTCGTCCGATTTCTTGTAAATGGTGTACAAAAGTCCTTATATATCATCCGATTTGCATGAAATTTGCCATAGCGTTCTGAATTGAGCCTAGAATGATGTGTGTAAAATTTCTTGAAAATCGGTTCAGATTTATATATAGCTTCCATATACATGTTCGACGGATTTAATATAAATGGTTCCCAATATATCTTTCGATTTCCACGAAATTTGGCATAGCGTACTGACTTGAGTCTAGAATGATGTTTGCAAAATTTCGTGAAAATCCGTTCAGATTTAGATATAGCTCCCATATATATGTTCTTCCGATTTAATGTAAATGGTGTAACAATGTCCCTATATATATTTCGATTTTCACGAAATTTGGCATAGGGTACTGAATTGAGTCTAGAATGATGTGTGTAAAATTTCTTGAAAATCGGTTCAGATATAGATATAGCTCCCATATATATGTTCGACCGATTTAATGTAAATGGTGTACCAAAATCTCTATATATCCTTCGATTTGCACGAAATGTGGCATAGCGTACTGAATACACCCTAGAAGATGTGTTTTAAGTTTCGTGAAAATCGGTTCATATTTAGATATAGCTCCATATATGTATTCGCCCGATGTAATGTAGATGGTGTACCAACGCCAACGTGACATAGCGTATTGAGTCTAGAGTGATGTGTGTTAAGTTTCGTGCAAATCGGTTCAGATTTAAATATAGCTCCCATATATTTTTGCCCGATTTAAATTTAATTTTGCACGAAATTTGACATGGCGTACTGAATTAAGGTTAAAATGATGTGTGTAAATTGTCTGAAAATTGTCCTATTTTAAGACCCAAAGTTAGGCAGATTAAATACACCCATAGTGGTGAAGGGTATCATATAGTCGGCGCCGTCCGACTTTACTTCTTTCCTTACTGGTATTTAATTTGTAAAAGAATATTTTTACAAGAACCTGAATATCTATAACCATTGATTTTTATAGCATCCCCCATAATGTGGAGTGTATATTAAACCTGTCACCCCGTTTGCAAAACTTTAAAATATACGTCGGAGACGTAGCCCCCATATTACGGTGCAACATTATTGGATAATTTAAGGAATATGGGTCCGGTTTTAAATCAAAACGATCTAATTTGATTTTCTGTGTACAAATGCTTTCATTAAATATTATCAGTATCGCTCCATTTTTTGGTATAACTACATATAAAATTCCCTTCCCATTTTCCGAAATTTTACAGTTTTAGCAGCATTTTCCACCGAAGTGACTGCAATTGGCATTCCGGATTTTTGGAGGGTAGTATTTAAACTGTAATTATGTCAACGAAAACATTTTATATTATTTTAAACATTTACGAACTGGGACACCATCATGCTTTCAATCGAAGAAACTTATTATTTTTTCATTATCTGACATCCTGCATTTTATTAAATTTATATTTAATCTCAAAATAACTGTCTGTCAAAAATTTTTCATAGAAATGATTTTAAACGTAGGGAAGCTAACAACGTAGGACGACACTAATAACAATCTGACTTATGGAAATAATATGACATGGCAGTATTTTGCTTTTGTGTCATTCTATTGTCCATCATTTACGTTTTAATCTTCTTGTGTTGTGATTTCCTACTACATCCCCAACTGCAAAGTTCTATTGTTACTTAATTTTATGTGGCCCACAAAAAACAAACACACCTTGATATTTCATAATTAATTTGTCAATGTTTACATTTTTGGGGAAGGAATTTTAGTATCTTATATATTTTTGTTGCTGTTTTTGCAATATTACCACTTGGATGAAAAGATAAGTCAATATCATTTCGTCAGTATTTGCTCTATATCTACAATGAATGATGGTTAATGCATATCTACAATGTTGTGTTGAAATTTGCTGAGTTAAAATATGGATCAACGGTTCGATTAAACTAGTTAAAAGTACAAGCCTATTGATATTCATAGAGTTAACAAAAGTTAATACATTATTATTACATGAAAATATAGGCAACATTTCTACAAACCGATTTGTGTACACCATAATGTACAAAATACAAATTTCAGCAAAGTGAACCGCTATTGGCAACGCATGATAGGGTGGAACATCCCCAAAATAATGGTGGACGCTGCTGGTTCAATATGAAAATTGCCATTGCAGAAAAAAATTTGTATGGGTACGTCCCTGGAGGCTATGTAAAGCAAGACCAATATTGACCGCGTAGGAATTACAGAATATTTATAGTTATCATTATAAAAAAGACATTATATAAATGGATTATATATAAAAAGGGTATTATATGGGGGTTTACCGTAAAAGGGGGCGAATACCATACGATTTGTTACCATATACTACTACAAAAAAACCAAATTACCGAACATTTTGAGGGTAAACTCATATTGGGGCTACCCGAAAAAAGGACATATTTTTATAATTTTTAGTGGAGAGATTTGGTACAATAAGAATTCAAGGTACAAAATTACAGCCGATGCGGGGTACAAGTAAAATTATAGCCACCATATAATTTTACTTGTACCTAGCATCGAAAAAAATTAACCTTTATTTATAGTGTTCAGTGAAAAGATTTGCTATCCAATAAGTACTCAAAGTTCTAAATTGCAGTAAATTCGTCGAAAAATACGATCAAAACACCAAAATACCGAAAAATATGGGGGCTACATGGGGCTACCAGAAAAAGTAAACCTATATTTATAAATTTTAGTGGAGAAATTTACGTATCAAATTTCAGCGTACTCGGTTGAAAAATGCCATCAAGAACCCTAAAATACCGAAAAGTGGGGGTTCCCTTATATGTGGGCTACCCGAAAAAAGTTCTTCTTTTCTTTCCTATTCTTTAAAAATCTTTAATTGTATTCCCGTGGATGATAATTATTTTACATAAAAAATACCCTGAAATTCATAGTAAGAGGCGCTTAACAAAAGAACTATTTTGCAAAAACAAAATACAAATTGTATCCCAAATAACCCGTCAACACTACTGAAATAAAATCCAATAAAAGCTATGCATATAAATACCTCAGGGAATATTACTTCGGTTGGGATACAAGGACAGCATAACATAACAAACTAATAAATAGCAAATTCAAGGAAATTAAGTTTGAAACAAACAGACCAAAAAGTTGTCTTCTTTTTTAAACCCTTCACCACACTGTGGAACAGGGTATTATTTAGTACATATGTTTGTAACAAGCAAAAGGATACGAAATATACACTTGGTTCCTTTTGAGAATATGCATGGAATCACTTTCTGAGTCGATTTATGCATGTCCGTCCGTCTGTCCATCCGTCCGTCTGTCCGTCCGTCTGTAGATGTTAAATTGTAAACAAAGTACAGGTCGCATTTATGATCCGATTTGGATGAAATTTGGCACAAGTCACTTATTTGGCCCAAGGACGAACCCTATTGAAATCGGTTTAGATTTAGATATAGCTCCCATATATATTTTCGTCCGATTTAAGGTAAATGGGAAAGGCTTGCGTATATGGTGAAGGGTATCATATAGTCGGCCCAGTCCGACTTTACTGCTTTCCTAACTGGTTCTTTTGTTGTGTCTGTCTTACCATAATTATCGTCGTTGCTTTTGTTGTAGGCATATGTTTAATTTGGTCAAATAGACTACGAGCACTTAAAGGCAATATTACACAGTAATTATGGATTATACAACTGACCAATCCTACCTACCGACCAAGCAACCACAAGCGGCAGGTTGTATGTATCTCATAGAACGCACGCACCTCATGCAATTACTGTCCTCCACAAAACAGTGCAGTTAAGTTCAAGGGAACATTGTGTTGTTAAATTCGTTAAATATCATATAATGTTGATGAGCCTATGTCAGGTTAATTAACTTAAATGTCTTAATTTAATGAATATCCAATTTGATGAGACTTAATGGAAATTGGGTTCTTGAAATCTGAAAAATACGTCTGTAAAAATTCGAATTATACAAAAATATATACAAATATCCAATATTATTTGAAAACGTCCACTTTACATCGAGTTTAAGTATAGCTTTTATACTTATAGAATTTAAGTATAGTGGGTAATATAGTCTTTCTATGATCTAAAATATACATGTTCCATTATTAAAATTACAAAGGCAGCACCATTTTGTCACATGACCCATATCATACACACAACGAAAACCAACACACAACACACAAAGAAAATATAAAATTGTTTTAAGTATAGATATGTGTATTTAGTAATTGTCTTAAATTGCAAATATATTTTACCTTTTCTTAGGACAAAATGGTTATAATTCAATAAAATGTATTTTTGCTTTGTTTATTTATATCTTAGAGAGTAACACAGCCACTGATGCCTCTTGATACACAAGGCGTATGCTTAATTTTATTTTTCCCAAAAACGTAATTCAACTATGTCCAGATTCTAAACATTTATTTTCAATTCCATATCAAATTTGTATTTTATGATTTCAAGCTCGATTTCTCTTTCAACACTTTTACCATCAACAACAACATCAGATGACTTTAATAGGCGCACATCAACTCACACACAAATATTTCACTTTCACTTTATTTTCTTCTTTCGTTTGATGCTGATGGTTTAGGTTGTGTGCGAGGGTGGCTGTTCACATTAATATTTTGTTTTTGTGATACTTCTTTTCGCTGGAAATTTCGCCCCTTTTTACATTCTCTTCGATTTGTCTTTTGCTTTGTGTTGACAATTACTTTCGCTTTTTATTTTATTTGCTGCTCTTCTTTTTGTTTATTTTTGGTGGTTTTCTCCGACGTTGCACGTTCCGCAAATAGTTGGTATTCCCGTGTAACGTTTCAAAAT
Source organism: Musca vetustissima (assembly GCF_032173495.1). Classification (NCBI taxonomy): domain Eukaryota; kingdom Metazoa; phylum Arthropoda; class Insecta; order Diptera; family Muscidae; genus Musca; species Musca vetustissima. Next base: position 8,805 of record NW_026876470.1, on the reverse strand, counting down.
AAACGTGTAACTGAATTGTGAATGGAATTGTACGACAGGAGATTTACACCAGCAGACTACTCGCGACATCTTAAATAACATCTGTAGAACATAATTTCTAACAATGTTGTTCATGTTGTTTCTTTCCATTTTGGTGGTGTGCAGACCATGAGCGTCTCATCCATAATTAGTTGGGATGTCATTACTGCAAAACGTGTGTTCTAACATAAAAGTTGTTTACATCAACCACTCATACAGTTTGTTGTTCGCGTTATTCTGTTGTTGTACAGACAGACGTCTCTCTGTACTACAACATAAACATTTACAACAACGCCTGTAGTATTATTTGCAGGAAAGGTGGACCCTTAACAGTTGTCCTTTTTGCAGCCGTGCAGAAATGTTAAGTGAACAATTCGGTTGTTGCTCTGTTACGGTGACCATGGACAATTCAAAAGCACTTGTTGGCTTCCGTAGTACATGTACGATACACAGTATCAGGATTTTGCATTATAATGTTTAGAATCTCACAATTGTTTTTAAATTTCAGTGTTGAGGTTTAATAAGGGCTGAATCGTTAATGAAACAGTCCCTAGACTTGAAGACGAAAGTAAATTCATATTTGAGCTTAACACAATATTACTTGCAGAAGAATCTTAAATTATTAGATTTAAATAAAATAAATTAAGTCAATTCGTTTGTTAAAAATTTTTAAGTTGCAAACTTGGAAAATCATATACTAGCAGCTGCTCTGATTGGCTTTAACGTGGCAAAGCCCAGGTTTATCTTTCACCTCAATTGTGACACTGACCTCCCCGCGGTGTCTCCTGGGGTAGCTATTATTATCACCAGTTGAAATATTAAGCTGATATGTGCCGATAAATAAATGGGCGTCGGGTTAGTTGGCCACACTCGAAAAGTACAATAATATGAAAAAGCAACGAAAAAGGAAACCAAACCCCCCAAAATGTTGACGACCGCCGAAAATGTTTAAAGGACCACGATCTGCGAATCTGCACTTGAAATGTGCGCACGTTGTACCGAACAGACGCAGTTTTCGCTTTGGCGGATGTACTAAAGAAGTACAAAACCGATATTATTGCCTTACAGGAAATGCGATGGAAAGAGACAGGCGTAAGTAAACCAGACGATTACGCACTATCATGAAACGAGACATGAATTTGGCTGTGGATTTATGGATAACAGGAGAATAAAAGACCTCGTCTCCAGATTCACTCCAGTAGATAAGAGAATTGTTATAATCTCTATAAAAGCGAAGTTCTTCTACATCAGTCTCATTAGCGTCCATGCTCCGACCGAAGACAAATATCAACAGACCAAAAACATATTCTACGAGCATCTAGAAACAGCATATGATCGCTGCCCTGTCCACGACATTAAAATTTTGCTATTTTTTTAAGGCAAAAATCGGAAGGAAAAACATTTTCGGTCCCACCGTATGAAAAATTCAGCTTCCATGAAGAAACATCCGACAACGGAATGAGGCACCATAAAAGGCATTCATCCAGTATTTTAGATTCGATCGATACGAGCACTCGTCTTAATTTAGCAGCAAAGACCTGAAAACGCCGCGTTTAGGTCAACCCTGCAGACCGAAGCAACACGTAATGCGAGAAAGAATTATCGAGAGAAAAAGAGAGAGGCGAAACATATTTTCAGAAAAATGAAGAAAGAACAAAAAAAAAACGTGAGCGTGAGCAAATCGCGATGTGCAGGAGTCATAATGAAGTCCGAAAATTTTACCAACGAGAAAACACCAATTCAAATGTTTATGTATATTTGACCAAAAAGACCCCAAGTATAATTGGACTTGGGGTCTTTTTGGTCAAATATATATATATATATATATATATAACCACAATTTCAATGAAGTATTAGCCGTAATGCTGAGAGTAGAATTAGGAGACTTAATACCATCGATATGAATAAATACATTTTACTGTTTTTTTCACCCTTTACCTGAAAATCAGGGTTACTTAAATGGTATAGTTATTCTGGCGAACATAATTATTTCTACTTGTCTGTTAAAAAATCATCATTCGTTCCTACTACCTTCATCATACATCTCTTGATGGCTAATTAAAATCAAATTGTGAGTTTTGAGCTTTCTAAATTATAATAGTTTATTCAATGTCCAAGATGGTATTTCGTGTTACAATATCAAATGGCGAACATAAATAAACAATATCCCTTCGCATTTGTGTAATATTTTTACTACTACCGGAATATTAGGTTATTTATTATTCAACTGGACGTCGGTTTCATTTCTCATTTCCTGCAAACAAATTGCAAACGGATTGGAGTTTTTAATAAGCTTACAGCTGCCCTGGTTTCCAGACAATTTAACAGCAGTGGGTTTCACAGCGAGAATTATCGTCCACTCTTTGACACCTAATGATGTCTTCTTACAACACCTGCACTTGGGTTCAGTTGTGACATCGGTATTTTTTCCTCATCTTCTTCTTCTTCGAAGTAAAAGTGCCACTTTTAAGTATTTCTTTCTTAGATTGTGTCCTCAACAATGGTCTGGGTGTTGTATGGTTAGTTGGGAATGGGAAGGAATATTTTATTATTTTTGCAAATTATCATAACATGAATTCACATTTATATAAATTAGGAATGGTGTAACATTTTTTTCCCCAGTCATGATGATATTCTGGTGGTGGGTGGTTGTAGGTGGCTGGAGGTGGATGGCTGGTTGGTTGATTATATGGCATACTCAAGGGATAACAACGAAAAAGTGTGTGACTAACGATAATTGTTTTCTTTCTTATTTCGGTACATTGTGGTAACGGTGGTAACAACTATAATAAACAATTGTGTTGTTCGGGTTAACAAGGTGCAAACATACATAAACAACAAGCAAACATACTTTTTCGCACACAAACACATACACAGACATACTTCAAATTTACATTTTCGAGTACAGGTAGGCTGCTGTTGTTATGGCCAATTTTTATGATAACTAACACTACGACTCCAAATTGAATAATATATTTTATTAGGAATATTTTATGCAAATAAGGGGAAATTCTTTATAGGCAATGTTTTTAATTAAAGCTGTGAAAAAGGAGAAGTAATTGAAATATGGATGATAAACAGTAACATATTGTAGGTATTTCGTATTGGCGGATAATTTTACCCATGAACTCTAACATTATGGTAGGCATATAATGTTAACGTTTTCTCTTGGAACTTATTGAGGAACAGAAGAGACTAGTACGAATAATATAAAATATATGTTCAACAAATTCGGTTAAAACTTGTGTAAAAACTTCAAAATAACGAAAATAGGTACAAAGTTATATGAAAAATTTGCCTAATAGTGGCCCAAATACAAATTTCTCAAATTTCAAATGTACAAATTTCTCAATTCATTTGTCAGTCTCGCCATACGGTTGAGCATCGCTAAATACTATTTTCAATTTACGCTCTGTTGTCAAAATACAACAAATATTACTGAATGAATAAATAACTCCGTTAAAAATCCTACCTGTCGCCTCCAAAAATTATTGATTTTTTTAAGAAATCTGAACCTATTTAAAAATACATGATATGCTGCAACACAGTGCGCTTTCCAAAATTTCATCTTAATCGCACAATCTCTCAGATTCAGTAATAAAATAATGAAAAAATCGATTTTTTCTCTACAACGTAAATGAAATATGGACATTTTACAGAGATGTGAAAAAATTGTGGAATCGTTCGCTCACTCTTAAAACTGTTAAGTTGCAGATTAAATCATAGAAATTGCTAAAGCTTGTGCCAATATGAAACCAATAAGGAAAGTAGTATATTCGGACGGGCCGAATATATAATACCCTTCACCTCTTTAGGTATATTCAATAGACCAATAGACCATTGACATCAAATTGGACGAGCTTAAATATGTTATTTTTATCTATATACTAGCAAAGTGCCCGCTACTTCGTATGCGGAAAGGGAATACAAACAAATATTTCATATGGAAATCGTGAATACAGTATAATTTGTTGTACTATAGTTTTGAATTCCACCTCTATTTCTACATCTAATATCGTTTATTACCATTTAGTACTCTTCTTCCGAAATCTATTTTTTTATTTTATTACACAGATTAAATATAGATCAGTTTTTAGCAAATACGAACAGGTTCCTAATTTAGTTTCATTAGCACTTTTCGAACACATAAGTACTATCAGCACCACAAAATTTAGTACCAATTACTTCCAAAACCCGCTGGGTACTTCTTTTTAACACTTCGTCAGTGACCGACCTACACTCCCACAGTAACCTTAGTGGCAACTTTCAGAATTCGAGTTCTAACCGATCACTCAAGTCCACATTGTACCAAATGTTGTGCTTTTCGTACCCATAAGTACGAATTTCCAAAACTACCTCAGTCATGCACTCCAATAATAACCTTAAATGCACATTTAAGGATCCCTGCTCTATCACTTCACCAACATGCAAATTGAATCAAATTTAGTATCATTTATTACTTTTCTTAGTACGAGTTTCTAAAACTTCTCAATTTCACACTCCAAAACTATTTTTAATGACAAATTTCAGGATCCCAGCCCTATCCTATTTAGTACTTTTCGTACTTATGAGTTCGAATTTTCAACAATGTCTCAATCCTGTGCTCTAACAGTAATTTTATTTTTAAATATACTTTTTCCATCTCTATCCTTTTACTCAACTCTAAATTGTACTAAACTTAGTACCATTTAAAACTAACTCCATGTCTCATCCTACAATCCAATCCTTAATTTTAATTCCAAATTTTATGATTCCCGCTCACACAAAACGAATTGTACCATATTTAGTACCATTTAGTGCTTCTCGTATCCATAAGTACGTAATTCCAATACTACCTTAATTCTGTAATCTTTCATTCCAAATTAAAGTTTTCCATATCTATTCGTTCACTCAAATCTAAATTTTACCAAATTAGTACACATACCACCTATTTGTCGACTATAAAGCCCCATTCGACTGCCCTATCCGTTCAGAGGTATTTAAAGCCATGTCTGCGTTCGGCATTCCTGCAAAATTAATACGGGATAACTTTAAGTGGCACAAGGTCAGCCGTTAAAGTAGGAAAGGACCTATCGGAGCCCTTCAATACCGAACGAGGATTCAGACAAGGTGACAGTTTGTCGTGTGATCTTTTTAACATCCTACTGGAAAAGGTCATACGAGACGCAAAGGTGAACAGAAATGGCACTCTGTACACCAAACAACATCAGTTACTCGCCTACGCCGATGACATCGATATAATAGGTCGAACATTGCGAGCGGTAACAGCCACCTTTGAACAAATTGAAAAGGAGTCTGCCAAGGTAGGTCTGGCAGTAAACGGCGAGAAGACCAAGCTGATGGTATCAACGCGCAAGACGTCCAGTAGACTCGGACCAACTGTGGAACTTGAGAACTACAGCTTCGAGGTAGTTAAAGACTTTATATACCTTGGTACCGCCATAAATAAAACGAATAATATCAGTTTTGAAATTCGGAGAAGGATTTTGATGGCCAACAGATGCTACTATGGTCTAAGTAAGCAGTTTAGAAACAAGGCCACCTCTCGCCAGACCAAACTCACACTTTACAGGACGCTGATACTACCCGTGCTATTATATGGATCAGAAGCATGGGTACTTGCGCAAGCAGATGAGGCAGCGCTTGGGGTGTTTGAGAGAAAAATTCTCCGAAAGATCTACGGGCCGATCTGCGTCGACGGTGAATATCGGCGTCGAATGAACCACGAGCTCTACAATTTATACGCGGACATCGACATAGTCAGTCGTATTGAGCTGCAGCGACTACGGTGGCTAGGCCATGTTGTGCGGATGAATGAAGATGCCCCAGCTCAAAAGGCATATATAAATGAGCCTACTGATGGTTCCCGTAGAAGGGGAAGGCCACGAATTAGGTGGAAAGACCAAGTAGAAAACAACATCTTGGAACGTGGTCTACCAAATTGGTGGACTTGCGCACAAGACCGAAGCGCTTGGAAATCTTTTTTAAGCTCGGCTTATGGAACAACCGTTTTGTAACAAGCCAGCTAAGTAAGTAAGTACCATTTAGTACACGTATTACGAATTTTCAAAACTACCGACATATCTCAATCCTGTTCTCAAACTGTTATATTAATTCATTCCGTTCCACAAAAACAATTTGTAAGCCATTTGGTACAAGTTAGTACTTTTATCCTACACTCCAACAGTAATTTTAATTCGAAAATTCTGGAGTCCAGAATTAAGTTGTACCAAATATAGTACCATTTAGTACACATAAGTACTATGCTTCCATATCTCAATTCTATATTCCAACAGCAACCATTATTCCAAAATTTACGTTTTCAAATCTCTCCATTCACCCAAATCCAAACTTTACCAAATTTAGTTCCGTTTAGTACTTTTCGTACACATAAATACGAATTTCCCAAGATGTGTCTATAGCTTAATCTTCAACAGTTATCTTACTTCCAAATTTCAGGTTTTCAGCTCTATCATTTCAAGCAAAATCCAAATTGTACTAAATTTAGTACCATGAAGAACTTTTCGTACCAGTAAGTACGACTTACTACTACTACTAAACTACCTCAATCCTACACTCCACCAGCCATTTTAATTCCCAATTTAAAGACATCAGCTCTATATGTTTACCTAAATCCAACATGCACCAAATTTAGTACCATTTAGTACTTTCAATTTGAAGCTACCTCAATCCTGTACTACTAGTAGTCCTAATTCCGATTTTCAGACTCCCATCTCTATACATTCATTTAAACGCAAATAGTACTAAATTTAGTACCATTTTGTAATGTTTATATAAATATGTACTAAATTCATAAACCATTCCCATACATCAATACCACTTCCCAACCTGTATTTCATGTAAAATTTCAAGGTTCTAGCTATATATGCTCAATATATATACAATTAGAACTTATTTTAGTAAAGTTTAGTACTTTTAGTACACTAAAAGGTCGAATTTCCACAAACCCTTTTGTAGATCTTTCTAACTTTCCATCAGTGACTCACATGCCAAATTTCAGAATTCTAGCTCTACCCGTTCGCCTAATACAAAGGGTACCATATTTGGTACTTTTCTTACCCTTCTAGTTCGAATTTCCAAAAACCCAGCCTTATCTCACGCTTACACACCAACAGCAACCCTTACTGAAAATTTCAAGCTTCTAGCTTTAGCCGTTTGGTGACGATGATCTGTCAGTCAGTCACTCACTCACTTAACACTAAGCTCTTTTATATATATAGATAAACCAACTGCAATCATTATACTCACATGTCATTCTGCAACTTATGTTAAATTTCATTTCATACTGACGACTTTAAAGTTGTTGGTGTAAAATGGGCGAAATTATATAATTCGATTTAAAGCAAGTTCCGAATAATGGTGTATGCTAAAAAGTAGACCTATATCGGTTTGCCTTTTGATAAAAAATGTGCTAACCAATGAGAATTCAAAATAATAACTAGAACTCCGTAATATGGGAACTATCCCAAATTACCTAGGGACAATCTAAAATACCAAATTACATCCAAAATGTCTATAATTTTAATAGAGAGATTTCGTACCCTGAGAACAGTGTCCAAAATACTATACAACTGAAAATCGTGATGATACCCCCAACATTCGTCTCAAGATCGAGATAGCCTTAATGGATATGAACTCTTGTAGCTTATTAACATTGATGTAGTCCAACATTTTCGTATTCCTTAAAACTTGAATATGACGAACTTAAATAATGTGTCATAATATTTTTTGCAAAATGTTCTCGGATTTTCAAAATGTTTTTGTGTATTAATATATTCTGACAATATTAAATAACGAATATATTAAATTATTTAAATATTAAATAACGACCTTTCTCGTACAGTGAAAATAAAAGAGAAAAACGCGTTTAAAGTTTGAGAAGCCCTTCAGCCGTCACTTGATGCGGACACAATAAATCGGATATATCTTCAAGAGTTCTTGAGATTTTCACTTGAAATTTTGTAGAGACATTCCTTAATCAGTGTAGATTCGAATTATGTCAACAAACTTGACCCCGAGAATGGGGGGGGGGTCCCCTTAACATATTTAACCAACTACCCTTTTTATCGCCATCATATTTTCTTCTTCCAGCTTCTCTACTCAATTAAGACTTTTAGAATGATCACAATGGACAATAAGTCCCCGATTGAAGCGGCTGCCTTCTTAACAGCCGCGGATCCTGTAACCTAACCTATTAGGAGTAAACCAAAATAACACGTAATTATGGTAAATATATTATTACTTCGAACTTGATTTTAGTTATGAAGACAGATATCGATATTTGGACTGAAGAGTTATAGTGAGCAATAGCCACAAAGACGAACGGGCATTCCTAATTCGTCTCCAAATTATCTTAAACGAATTTTATGCAAAGAATTTTAAGGTCTAAAACCAATATTTCTATGAGGCACATTTTTATTGTGTCTAATATTGCCTTAGTAGACATAAGGCTAATGGTATAAAGCACACGTGCAGAAAAACGCACAGAAATGGATATCAGGACACATGTGAGCGATTATAATTAACTTCTTAAATGTGAAAAATAATCTATCCTTTTTCTTAGGCATATTTCAAATACATAAGTAATAGCATAGCTTATGTAGCAAAGTGTAGGGTATAGGATCCCCAAGGTCATATTTAAATATTTGGCACCACATAAAATCTTGTCATTTTCCATAGCTTTGTAAAAAGCTATAAACTTTTGGAAAATACTCCAAAAAATAAATCAACATTTTAATAAAAACTCAATTTCAAATGCATAACTTA
>NW_026876469.1:0-19473 GCF_032173495.1 Musca vetustissima | reverse complement strand
AAGAAGTGTAGGGTTCCTTATGACCCCTGCCTATATCCTCTATTCCCTCGATTTGTTTTTATTTAGATTTTTTCCTTATTTTTCTCTTTTTCTTCTTCTTCTCCGCTTTTAACAACATTTTCCAAAACATTGGCGTAAATTAAAATTAAACTAGCGAAATTTTTCTCTTCATCAAAAATGAGCTTAATTAAAGTTTTGTAAGTGCTTGCTGGCACGCGAATCTCATCACTTCGCAGCCATTCATTCAGTGTGGACTTTCAGGCTTTTATTGTGAGGGCCATGGTTCGGAGTTTTGTTTTTTGTAGTTTTGTGGCGGAGTTTTTTTTTTTTATTTTTGCATTTTACAATAAAAAATCGTGCAGGATATTTTTTGTTTCGTTTTGCTGTTGTTGTCGTAGTAATAACAGTTGTTGTTGTTGCTGTATGGCATTTCTAGTTGTGTTGTTGCCGTCTGCCGCAATTTATGGTAGACACTAAGGCTCACGTGTGGCGGCACATTTTGTTGAATTACCTGATGAGTATTTTTTTACAGTCGAAATTTGTTAAGGATATTCTAGGAGTGCATAGAGTGTGGGACGGTTTTAAAGTTAGCAGGGTTCCCAGGGGAAAGTATAGTAAATTTACAAACATTTCAAAAGAAAAAATTCTTTGAAATCCGCATTTGAAAGATATTACTCCTTTATGATAATTCCATCATGTGAGCTTATATCCTTGAAGTTTGAAATTTTTAACATCCTCATAAAAAAACAGACTGACATTTCACGAAACATAAGATAAGTTAACGAAATAATCGGTAATCTTATGGTAGACATTTAAACATATCTAAAACCAGTAAGGAAAGTAGTAAAGTCGGACGGGCCCGACTATATGATACCCTTAACCACTTTGGGTATATTCAACAGATGAATCCTAACATACGTCGCATTTTTAAACGACCAGTAAAATGAAATTGTATCCATTAACATGTCATTCTGCAAACGATACTAAATTTTTCATTTGATTAGATATAGAAGCTATATCTAAATCTTAACCGATTTTCAGGAAACTTAACACACATCATTCTAAACCCAAATCATTACGCTGTGCCGAATTTCGTGCAAATCGAAAGATATATAGGGACTTTGGTGCGCCATTTACATTAAATCGGACGAAAATATATATGGGAGCTATATCTAAATCTGAACCGATTTTCAGGAAACTTAAAACACATCATTCTAGACTCAATTCAGTACGACATGCCAAATTTTGTGCAAATCGAAGGATGTAAAGGAACTTCGGAGCACTATTTACCTAAAATCGGACGAAAATATATATTGCAGCTATATCTTAATCTGAACCGATTTTCAGGAAACTTAACACACATCATTCTAGGCCTAATTCATTACGCTGTGCCGCATTTCGTGAGAGATATATAGGGACTTTGGCGCACCAACTACCTTAAATCGGCGAAGATATATATGGGAGCTATATCGAAATGTAAACCGATTTTCACGAAATTTAGCACTTATCATTCTAGACTCAATGCATTACGCTATGCCAAATTTCGTGCAAATCGAAGGATATAAAGGGATTTTGGTGCACCATTTACCTTAAATCGGACGAAAATATATATGGGAGCTATATCTAAATCTGAACCGATTTTCAGGAAACTTGACACACATCATTCTAGACCTAATTCATTAAGCTGTGCCAAATTTCGTGCAAATCGAAGGATATTTAGGGACTTTGGCCATTGGACATTAGATCGGACGAAAATATATATGGGAGCTATATCTAAATCTGAACTGATTTTCACAAAATTTAATAGGGTTCGTCCTTGGGCCTAACAAATGAGCTGTGCCAAATTTCATCCAAATCGGATCATAAATGCGACCTGTTCTTTGTTTACAATTTAACACCAACAGACCGACGGACGTACATGCATACATCGACTCAGAAAGTGATTCTATGCATATTCTCAAAAGGAACCATGGGTCTATCTCGATTATATTTGCCTGTTACAAACATGTGCATAAAGACATAATACCCTGTACCAGGGTGGGGTGAAGGGTATAAAAATCCACGCCTATGTTGGGGCCCTCAAAAAGTATTTTAAAACCAGTGAGCGGAGCAGTATAGTCGGACGGGGCCGACCATTCTATGCCCTACACAACTTCCTCGAGAATCTAACTTTCTGTGGTTCTATGTTCTGAACATGGGAAATATTTAGCAATTTTTGCACCCTCTTGACCGACTAGAGGTCAACAAACATTAGCAATATTCCGTACAGACCTTCTAATTACTTGTGAAGATTCCCTTCACCGTGGGGTGTGTTGTGATGTTCGGCTTTCAATTGTGGCCTATAGATCGACTCGAAAATACACAAAAAACATGTTTTCGGTCTACTTCATCCCAAAATTATTATCTGATCATCACCGAAAATTATAGGTGATGTCCTTGACCATAACTGGGACCTCATGGAACAATTCAAAGCGATCAGCGTTATATATCCGCCCTCTAGTCTGGTAATGGTTTATTAAATAATATGTGAATACGTAACCACCTGTAAATATTTACGTGTAACTACCACATCCGAGTAAATACGACAATATAATTGATATTAATTTAAAGGTCAACCGCTCCTCTTGAATATACTATCACCTTCTCGGGTCTATGCCCTTCAGTGGTAAATCTATACGCTATAGATACAAATTTTTTCATTTTTCACACAAAAGTCAGGGTCCATTTGACCCGCTAAATATTGACCGATCTTTATCAAAACAGGCATGCTTATACTTTGGCCCAATCCCCCTCTCTATGTAAAAATTCGCGATGGTTTGGCCATAATTGAGGCCTCTGGAATGACAAGAAAAACGGACAAAAATTAAATATTTGGTCCATTTCATCAGCTAAATATTAACCGATCTTTACCAAAAACAATAGGGGTCTTCATTGGGCAGAACCCATCCTACATGAAAAATTTCGTGAAGATCCATAACTATGGCCTGTATCGTGTTTACAAATTATAATGGGCAGACGGACGGACGGACACACATGTCTAGATCCACTCAGCTAGTCGAGATATGACGATCGGTATACTTAAAGGTGGGTCTAGAACCAATATTTCGCGGCGTTACAACCACTTGGGGCTGCACAAAGCTATAAGACCCTGACAACATAGTTGTGTAGGGTATAAAAATCCACGCCCTGTGGAGCCTTCAAAAAAAAAATATTCTGAAAAAGTCCACGCCCTGTGGAGCCTTCAAAAAAATATTGTGGAGACTTCGAAAAAATATTCTTTAAAAAATCCACGCCTTGTGGAGCCTTCGAAAAAAATATTCTTTAAAAAATCCACGCCTTGTGGAGCCTTCGAAAAATATTCTTTAAAAAATCCACGCCTTGTGGAGCCTTCGAAAAAATATTCTTTAAAAAATCCACGCCTTGTGAAGCCTTCGAAAAAATATTCTTTAAATCCATACTTACTTCAATTTAATAAAATATGAAAAATTTAATTTATTTTTTTTTCAATATATATTTATTTTTATTATTATTATTAATTCCCTATGTAATATATATTAGCACTTATATCATAACATATTTTATATAATTTGGTATTTATTACTTTTTTTATTTTGTGTTATAGAAAATGTACAATTTGTTATATAATAATTTTATTGGGGAGCTAATTTTCTTTGTTAAACATTTTATTTATATATATTTTTTTTGTTTCATTTTAATTCTGACCAATTTATATAGCAATACTATTTGTTTATATTTATTATATTTTATTAATTTATTATATCAGCTAAGCTTGAGATTTTCATTTTTTGTTTATGGCTTATGTGGCATTTACTTTTTTGTTTTAAACTAAATTTTTGTTGTAATAGATAATTTTTGTTTTTTTTTTTTTTTTTTGTTCAACTTTTTAAGCAATAATGATTTTTTTCTTTGTAATTAACAAGCTTTATATAAGATTTTGTTTTATATTTTGTATATATATAAGATTTCTGTTTTTGTTTACGCTTACATATATATTTTTTCTTATAGATTATATAGATTTTGAACAATTAACATTTTATTATTATTTTCTGTAATAAATATATTATTATTATTTTTTTTTTGAAATGATATGTTTTGTTATGAAACATTTCTTATGTATTATTTTTTAATTCAGCTTTGTAATAATATTTATTATTTTTTTGGATTTTTGTTTTTTGGTATAATAACACAACTTCGTATAAATATTCTTAGATTTAGGCTTATATTTAGGTTGTAGCGTTTTTGTTTTTATTATTTGTTATTTATAGATTTTCCAACAGTCTTAATTATTTACATTTAATTTTAGGGTTATGATTTTATTTTTAATTTTAATTCAGTTTGTTTTTTGCGATTTTTCTTACATATTTACACATGGGTAGGTATATAACTGTGATGACAAATCGAAGGTATGATATTATAAAAATTTAGGAATATAAAAAGAAACATGGGGTCTAGAATCATTATTTCGATGAGGCACATTCTCACCGTGTTAAAGTGTATACACCCTCATTATCCATAAGGCTGAGTGTATAACTTTTGCTACACTGCTACACTGTCCCAGGAAAAACCAGTAAGAAAGGAAGTAAAGTCGGACGGGGCCGACTATATGATACTCTTCACCACAATGGGTACATTAAACCGGACAATTAACATTACTGAAATATGTGATATTTATCTAAATGTGAATCGACTTAGAGCAATCCATAGACATGTCATTCGCTCGTTACAATGGGACACAAGTATGTAAATCGACTTCAAAGAAATATCAATAGGACATCCGTTGGGCTATGTCGGTACATCTAGAACACACAACTACAATATTCTATGCACAATTTTGTACGTTGTGCAAAAATTTCATGTCAATCTGACAAACATGAGGAGTTTGACGCACCATTTACTTAAAATTGGACGAAAATATATATGGAAGCTATATCGAAATATGAACCGATTTCAACGAAACTTGTGACAGGTTAGGTTATACTAATTTCCGTACGTTTTGTTCCTATCAGCCATATATTGGTTCCTTGGTGCATTAATTATTTAAAATCAATCGATAATATATAAAGGGAGCTATATCTAAATTTCAAACGATTTTCACGAAACTTGGCAGACATCACTCCAGGTTCAATTCAGCAAGACATGCCAAATTTCGTGCAAATCGAAAGATATATAGGGTCTTTGGTGCACCATTTACATAAAAATCGGACGAAACTATATTAGGGAGCTATATCTAAACCTGGACCGATTTTCACGAAACTTGAAAGAAACCATTATATGCCAAATTTAGTGCAAATCGAAAGATATATAGGGTCTTTAGTACACCATTTACATAAAATCGGACAAAAATATATATGGGAGCTATATCGAAATCTGAAGCGATTTTTACGTAACTTGACAGACACCATTCTAGGCTCAATTCAGCACGTTATGCCAAATTTCGTGCAAATCGAAGGACTTTGGTGCACCATTTACATGAAATCGGACGAAACTATATATGGGAGCTATATCCAAATCTGGACCGATTTTCTCGAAACTTAAGAGACATCACTCTAGGCTCAATTCAGTACGTTATGGCAAATTTTGTGCAAATCGAAGGATATATAAGGACTTTGGTGCTCCATTTGCATTAAATCGGACGAAAATATATATAGGAGCTATATCTAAATCTGGACCGATTTTCATGAAAATTGGCAGACGTCATTTTAGGCTCAATTCAGTAGGCAGTGCCAAATTTCGTGCAAATCGAAGGATATTTAGGGACTTTGGTGCACCATTTACCTCAAATCGGAAGAAACTATATGTGGGAGCTATATCTAAACCTAGACCGATTTTTTCCCAATTTCAATAGGGTTCGTCCTTGGGCCACATAAATGAGCTGTGCCAAATTTCATCCAGTTCGAATCAAAAATACGATCTGTACTTTGTTTACAATTTAACATGGACAGACAGACGGGCGGGCGGACATGCATATATCGACACAGAAAGTTATTCTATGCATATTCTCAAAAGGAAACATGGATCTACTTGTACCACGTAATACCTTGTACCACAGTGGTATAAATAGTTCAGAAAGAAGTATTTTATTCATCAGAAATTACCAAAATACCAGGGATAATTTCGTATGACTAATTTTTTGCAATGACTCGAAATATTCTGTCTATCTGTTGAAATCACTATTGAATCCGCAATATTTATGATAGAGTTTTGAAAATTTTCACATACATTGTTATCCTTCCTAGTAGTAGTGAAAATTGGTTGTATCGTTTCACATGTTGCTCTACCTCCCATATAGCTCCCAGATATCATGTAGTTTGACGAGTTTTTTTAAACGAATTGGTTGCAATTTTTATACCCCACACAACTATCTTGCCAGGGTATTATAGATTTGTGCAGGCCCAAGAGTTTGTAACGCCGCGAAATATTGGTCCTAGACCCACCTTTAAGTATACCGAGTGTCATATCTCGGCTAGCTGAGTCAATCTAGACATGTGTGTCCGTCTGTCCATTATAATGTGTAAACACGATACAGGCCACAGTTATGGACCAATCTTCACGAACTTTTGAATGTAGGATAGGTTCGGCCCAATGAAGACCCTTATTGTTTTTGGTAAAGATCGAATAATATTTAGGGGATGAAATAGACCAAGAATTTTAATTTTGTCTGATTTTCTAGTCACTCCAGAGGGCGCATTTATGGTCCAAACATCGCGAATTTTTACATTGAGAAGGGAATCTGTTCAAAAAATAAGCATGCAAGTTTTGATAAAGATCAGTCAATATTTAGTGAGTCAAATGGGCCCTGACTTTTGTGTGTAAAATGCCAAAATTTGCATTCTACAACGTATATATTTACTCCTGAAGGACATAGACCCGAGAAGTTGATAGTATATCCAAGAGGATTGGTTAGCCTTTAAATTGATACCAATTATATTGTCGTGTGTTCTCGGATGTGGGATTTAAACTTAAATATGTACAGGTGTTTACGTATTCAGATATTATTTAGTAAGCCATTATCACACTGGAGGGCAGAAATATAGCGCTGATCGCTTTGAAATGTTCCACGAGGAATTTTCGGTGATGATCACATTATAATAATGGGATGAAGTGGACCGAAAAATTAATATTTTGTGTTTTTTCGAGTCGATCTATAGGTCACAATTGAAAGCCCAACATCACAACACAACCCACGGTGAAGGGAATCTGGACAATTAATTAGAAGAGCTATACTGAATATGAATAGTAATATTCGGAAAATATGTCAGTGTAAGGAAGAGGTGCTGTCGACCTCTAATCGGGCTAGATTGAGCAAATATCACTGCCCGGAATAAACATCCACAGAAAGTTAGAGTTCCATGGTAGTTGTGTAGGGTATCATATGGTCGGCCCCGTCCGATTATAATGCTCCGCTCACTTGTTTGTTTTGAGTTTTCATTAGGTAGGAAATCACCATAAACAAATCTATCAATATTGGGCAACTTTTTAGAATAGCCCGGAGGCTTATGGTTATAACTTTAAATGGATATAACAATGCCCCAAATTTTAGTAGTTCAGGGAATTTGATCACGTATTTCATCAGAATCGGTTCTAATTTAATATTGGAAATTCTATATAATCCGAAAATCTCCCTACCATAAAAAAATTCGGTATTTTTGAGAGTTTGGCTCGTTTGAACCGAATTGGATCTAATTTTTTTTCAGGATCTCATGGATTATCAAAGCTTCTTAACAAAAATTGTCAATATTGGTCTACGTTTTGTGATAGCATCCATAAACTCCTGTCAACAAATTACACATGGCATAGCTTCCATATGGAGGTCCTGACGATGTGTTTATATTTTAAATGTCCACATCAAGGTTGATGGTATATAAAGTTCATTCGAGTTCGAAAATGCAGACTATAGGTTTACTCCTTCCAGTTACTCTCCAATGAAGTGGCCAACATTTTGAAGGAAATTGAATATTAACCAGTAAGGAAAGTAGTAAAGTCGGACGGGGCCGACTATATGATACCCTTCACCACTATGGGTATATTAAACAGGACTATTGACATGAAATATATATGGGAGCTATATAGACCGATTTTCTCGAAACTTGGCAGACATCACTCTAGGCTCAATTCAGTACGTTATGCCAAATTTCGTGCAAATCGAAGGATATATAGGGACTTTGGTGCACCATTTATATGAAATCGGACGAAACTATATATGATTTTCACGAAACTTAGCAAATTGCCAAATATCGTGCAAATCGAAAGATATATAAGTACTTTGTGGCACCATTTACATGAAATCGGACGAAACTATATATGGAAGCTATATCTAAATCTGGACCGATTTTCTCGAAACTTGGCAGACATCACTCTAGGCTTAATTCAGAACGATATGCCAAATTTCGTGCAAATCGAAAGATATATAGGGACTTTGGGGCACCATTTACATGAAATCGGACGAAACTATATATGGGAGCTATATCTAAATCTGAACCGATTTTCTCAAAACTTGGCAGACATCACTCTAGGCTCAATTCAGTACGTTATGCCAAAGTTCGTGCAAATCGAAAGATATATAGGGACTTTGGGGCACCATTTACATAAAATCGGACAAACACCAGACAGACAGAGACACATCACTCTAGGCTCAAGTCAGTACGTTATGCCAAATTTCGTGCAAATCGAAAGATATATAGGGACTTTGGGGCACCATTTACATGAAATCGGACGAAACTATATATGGGAGATATATCTAAATCAGGACCGATTTTCACGAAACTTGGCAGACATCACTCTAGGCTTAATTCAGTACGATATGCCAAATTTCGTGCAAATCGAAAGATATATAGGGACTTTGGGGCACCATTTACATGAAATCGGAGGAAACTATATATGGGAGGTATATCTAAATCTGAACCGATTTTCTCAAAACTCGGCAGACATCATTCTAGGATCAATTCAGTACGTTATGCCAAATTTCGTGCAAATCCAAATATATATAGTTACTTTGGGGCACCATTTACATGAAATCGGACGAAACTATATATGGGAGCTATATCTAAATCTGAACCGATTTTCTCAAAACTTGGCAGACATCACTCTAGGCTCAATTCAGTACGTTATGCCAAATTTCGTGCAAATCGAAAGATATATAGGGACTTTGGGGCACCATTTACATGAAATCGGAGGAAACTATATATGGGAGGTATATCTAAATCTGAACCGATTTTCACGAAACTTGGCAGACATCATTCTAGACCGAAATGATTAGGCAGTACCAAATTTCGTGCAAATCGAAAGATATATGTGGTCTTTGGTGCACCATTTACATGAAATCGGACGAAACTATATATGGGAGCTATATCTAAATCTGGACCGATTTTCATGAAACTTGGCAGACATCATTCTAGACCTAAATGATTAGGCTGTACCAAATTTCGTGCAAATCGAAAGATATATAGGGACCGTTTACATTAAATCGGTTAAATATATATATGGGAGCTATATCTAAATCTGAACCGATTTTTCCCAATTTCAATAGGGTTCGTCCTTAGGCCGAATAAGTGACCTATGCCAAATTTCATCCAATTCGGATCATAAATGCGACCTGTACTTTGTTTACAATTTAACATGGACAGACAGACGGACAGACGGACAGACGGACGGACGGACGGACGGACATGCATAAATCGACATAAAAAGTGATTCTATGCATATTCTCAAAAGGAACCATGTGTCTATCTCGTTTCCTTTTGCCTGTTACAAACATATGCACAAAGACATAATACCCTGTACCACAGTGTGGTGAAGGGTATAAAAATCGAAACTTTTCACGTCACAATATTTTTACGAAACCTTGGTCAGTCTTTTCCCTGTCCCCTGTTCCCCCAAGTCTTTACCCTGTCTACGTCTTGACCCCCAAGGTCATAAGTTTATCTATGTCCATTTCTTCTGCTACCTCCTCAACAATGGAGTGAAATTCGATGAAAATTATTACATTTGATATGAGGCGAATAGAGTATGCGATTTGATTTAAACTTTACACATTGAAATATTATTATAAAACCTTGATGTGTTTCAAAGTTAGAGCCTCTTGGTTCACTTTTCCTGGTACCCCACAAAGTTTCAATAATTTTGAAAAATTATTTATCGAATGCATGCAAACTTTATATGTAGTAATAATCTTACCAAACTTTGATCTGGTGCAAAGATGGTGACGTTTGGTCTACTATGCACGGTCATAGGCTGAGCGAAGGCATCTACCAATCAAATCGACTGACACGTTCAAAATATTTTTACGAAAATCCAAATATATGTGAAAGCAATCTTCGTTTATATTAAAATCTTCAAAAAATTTTTTAGTAAATCCACATAAAATATTTTTTCTAAAATCTAAGCCTATGTTGAGATCCTCATTTTTCCCCTATTTGCCATCTGACTATTCCTTCATATATAACTATACACTACTACATGTCTGAAATCATCAATATTTTATTACACATACTTCTCTCAAGAACATGCTGATGTGTTCTTTTTTTATTTGCTTAAAATGTATATCTCTTTTATTTATCCCTGGTTTTTCTTCTGGTATTACAACTTTCACGAAGCATTAAACAGTGGTTTGAAATTGAAAATATTAATTGAATAAATTAAAAAGGAATTTGTGGAGACTCCAGACAATGTTCAGCCTATCTTCCAATGTATAAATTAAAATTTTAAATAAAAAATATATCGACGCCTCCGAACCATAGTATGCTAAGTCTGAAAAGTGAGTTTTTCAGTAGAAGCTCTCAAAGTATGGAAGTTTCATATATCTTACGGGCCATGCTAAGTACATTTTTGCTTATAGCTTTGGTTTGGATTGGCCGATGGTTACCAAAATTTCAGAGAATATCAATTAAGAACCGTAGTATCTAAAAACGTAGAGAACTTTAAAACATGCTAAGTCAACTTAGCATAATATGGTCCGGAGGCGTCGATATATTATTTTTAAAATTATTTTTTTTTTTTAATTTCAAACCACTGTTCCTTGCCTTATGACCATCATATACAAGCCGTTATAAATTAAATTTAATTGTGTTATTTTATTTTTTTAAAATTTCATTTCAAACCTAAAACTTTACTCGAAGACCTGTTCATTGTTTTTTACATAGCCCACACACTCATTTACATACTTCATGGTTTATGAGTGTGTGTGGGTGTGTATGTGTGTGTGTAGTTTTTTGTTTTCAACTCTTTTTATACAACATATTGATATTCATATCTCTATGTATATATATTTTTAACATACTCAACTTATTATTAAATTTTCCATTTGCAGATGCTCACGACGATGATGATGATGGTTGCTGATGATGTAAATCCAAGTCCTTTACATTTTTTTATAATCGTCCTTCCTTACGCTCGGTTAATATGTAATCCTTCGTCTGCATTTTCTTTACAACAACATATTTATATTTTTGTGTATTTGTTTGTTTTTGCCTGAGGATGGATGTCAGTTGCCACACAAGTAGTTGCATTGCTCCGTGTGGCATCATCATCATCAGAGCCATGAACGTTTTCGTCATAACCGAAATATCACATCGGCGGCATTGTCATCTGAAGATGTCAATGCCGTTGTTGTTGCATCACTGTCAGACACACACTTAACGCTGTGATGCTTATTAGCAAAAGTGACGTTCGATGCGGCTGAGTGACGTGATGGCGATGATGATGATGACTCACCGCTGAACTTGCATATAAATCTTCGAGTTCGTTTATCATTAAGAGATCTGAAAGGAGAAATTAAAGAAAAATATTTAAATAATTATTAACAAAAAAACTTTTAAAAAATCTTAGCCCCTTGTAGATCCCTCAATTTTTTTTTTTTAAAAATCCTAGCCCTTTGTAGATCCCTAAAAAATTATTTAAAAAATCCACGCCTTGTGTAGGTCCTCCTAAAAATTATTTGAAAAATCCACGCCTTGTGTAGGTCCTCCTAAAATTATTTGAAAAATCAACACCTTATATAGGTGTTGTAAAAATTATTTACAAAAAAAAAAAAAAAAAAAACCACGCCTTGTGTAGGTCCCCCTAAAAATTATTTGAAAAATCAACACTTTATATAGGTGTTGTTAATTTTTTTTAAAAAATCCATGCCTTGTGTAGGTTCTCCTAAAAATTATTTAAAAAATCAACACCTTATATAGGTGTTCGATTTTTTTTTAAATCCGACTGACTATGTCGATTTCCGCATATAAATTATAAAGCTCGTGGTTCATTCGACGCCGATATTCACCGACGCATCGGCGCAGATCTGCCCGTAGATCTTTCGGAGCCCCAAGAGCTGCCTCATCTGCTTGCGCAAGTACCCATGCTTTAGATCCATATAACAGCACGGATAGTATCAGCGTCTTGTAAAGTGTGAGTTTGGTCTGGCGGGAGTGGCCTCGCTTCTAAACTGCTTACTTAGACCATAGTAGCCTCTGTTGGCCATCACAATTCTTCTCCGAATTTCAAAACTGTTGTCATTCGTTTTATTTATGGCGTTACCAAGGTATATAAAATCTTTAACTACTTCGAAGCTTTAGTTCTCAAGTTCGACAGTTGGTCCGAGTCTACTGGACGCGTTGATACCATCAGTTTGATCTTCTCGTCATTTACTGCCAGGCTCCCTTCGGCAGACTCCTTCTCAATTTGTTCAAAGGTGACCGTTACGGCGATATTCATCGTCAACGCAGATCGGCCCATAGATCTTTCGGAGAATATTTCTCTCAAACACTCCAAGAGCTGCCTCATCTGCTTGCGTAAGTACCCATGGTTCAGATCCATATAATAGCACGAGTAGTATCATCGTCTTATAAAGTGTGAGTTTGGTCTGGCGGGAGGTGCTTACTCAGACCATAGTAGTAGCATCTGTTGGCCATCACTATCCTATCCGAATTTCAAAACTGATGTCATTCGTTTTTTATGGCGGTACCAAGGTATATAAAATCTTTAATTACTTCGAAGCTGTAGTTCTCAAGTTCGACAGTTGGTCCGAGTCTACTGGACGCATTGATACCATCAGTTTGGTCTTCTCGTCATTTACTGCCAGGCTCCCTTCGGCAGACTCCTTCTCAATTTGTTCAAAGGTGACCGTTACGGCCATATTCATCGTCAACGCAGATCGGCCCATAGATCTTTCGGAGAATATTTCTCTCAAACACTCCAGGAGCTGCCTCATCTGCTTGCGTAAGTACCCATGGTTCAGATCCATATAATAGCACGCGTAGTATCATCGTCTTATAAAGTGTGAGTTTGGTCTGGCGGGAGGTGCTTACTCAGACCATAGTAGTAGCATCTGTTGGCCATCACTATCAATCTCCGAATTTCAAAACTGATGTCATTCGTACCAAGGTATACCAAGGTATATAAAATCTTTAACTACTTCGAAACTGTAGTTCTCAAGTTCCACAGTTGGTCCGAATCTACTGGACGTCTTGCGTGTTGATAGTATCAGCTTGGTCTTCTCGCCATTTACTGTCAGACCCACATTGGCAGACTCCTTCTCATCGGCGTAGGCGAGTAACATGTGTTGTTTGGTGTTCACCTTTCCGTTCACCTTCGCGTCTCGTACTTTCCAGCAGGATGTTAAAAAGATCACACGACTAACTGTGACCTCGTCTGGATCCTCGTTCGGTATTGAAGGGCTCCGATAGGCCCTTTCCGACTTTAACTGCTGACCTTGTGCCCCTTAAAGTTATCCTGCATAGTCGTATTAATTTTGCAGGAATGCCGAACGTAGACATGGCTGTAAACACCTCTAAACGGATAGGGCTGTCGAATGCGGTTTTATAGTCGACAAATAGGTGTCGATGTGTTTTTCGTGGGTCTTTTCCAGGATTTGGCTCAAAGTGAAAATCTGGTCAATGGTGGATATGACAGGTCTGAAGCCGCATTGGTATGGTCCAATGATGTCATTGACCATTGGCTTCAATCGTTCACACAGCACACTATCCACTTTATATGGAAGGGGAAGAAGACTTATTCCTCTATAGTTGGCACATATCGTGTTGTCTCCTTTTTTGTGCACGGGACACAGGATGCTGAGGTTCTAATCATTGAGCATACATTCCTCTAGCCAAATTGTACTAATGAGCTGGTGCATGCTCCTGACCAACATCTGACCACCAGTTTTGAATAGTTCGGCTGGTAACCCATCGGCTCCTGCTGCTTTGTTGTTCTTGAGTCGATTAAATGATTATATGACCTCATCTTGGCTAGGTGGTATACACTCCATACCATCATCTCTAATTGGTTCTGGGGTATCTTCTTCGCCGCCACTATTTGATACCAGAATCCTTTCAAAATGCTCCTTTCAGATCCTCAACACGCTGTCTGTATCTGTCACAAGGTTTCCTTCTTCATCCCTACATTGGGATGAGCCAGCACCAAAACTTTCGGTATGGTGTTTTACTCGTTGGTAAATAAAAAAAACATCTCGATTTCCTCACGCTCATGTTTTTCTTTCTTCTTTTTTCAGTAAACACGCTTCTCATCTCTCCCTTTCTCCCGATAATTCTCAATCACGTTACGTGCTGCTACTGTCTGCAGGTTTGCCCTATACGCTGCGTTTTTCACATCGGTAGCATTACGACACTCCTGATCGTATCATGGGTTTCTTGATGGTGGTTTTTTGGTACCCACGTGTTGATTTTGCTGCAGTTTGTAGGGAGTGGGCAATTCTTTGCCATTGTGCTTCTATACTATTATCGGGACAAGCCGTGCTTTCGTCAAGCTGGGGGGTAAGTTGAGCGGAGTTGGCCTCGGCTACCTGTTGTGTTTGCAGCTTTTCGACGACGAGTTTCCGTGTTCTATTAGATCGCACCTTTGCTCTAACATTTAGACGAGTGCGAACCATGGCTGCCCCAAGGTAATGGTCCGAATCGATATTCCCTCCTCGTATCAATCAAACGTCTAACACACTGGCTGAATGCCTTCCGTCTATCACAACATGATCAATTTGATTTCCCGTTGCTTGATCAGTAGAAATGCAGGTGGCCTTGTGTATATCGAGATGCTTGAATCTGGTGCTGCTAACAACCATGTTTTTTGCTGCCGCGATGTCAATCAACCTTATGCCGTTGCCGGATGTTTCTTCATGAAGACTGAATTTTCCGACGGTGGGGCCAAAGATATTTTCCCTTCCGATTTTTGTATTAAAATCTCTTAGGAGAATTTTAATGTCATGGCCAGGGCAGCGATTATATGCTGTTTCTATGCACTTATAAAATATATCTTTGGTCTGTTCATCTTTGTCTTCGGTCGAAGCAAATAAGACTGATGTAGAAGAACTTCGCTTTTATGCGGATTATAGCAATTCGGTCATCTACTGGAGTGAATCTAGAGACAACGTCTTTTATTCTCCTGCTGACCATAAATCCGCAGTCAAATTCATGTCTCGTTTCATGGCAGCTATAATACAGTGCGTAATCGTCTGATTTACTTACGCCTGTCCCTTTCCATCGCATTTCCTGTGAGGCAATAATATCGGCTATGTACTTCTTGAGTACATCCGCCAAAGCGAGAACTGCGCCTGTCCTTTACAACATGCGCACATTCCAAGTGCAGATTCGCAGATCATGGCCCTTTATACGTTTGCGGGGGTCGTCAACATTAGAGGGGGGTTTGGTTTTCTTTTTCTTTGCTTTTTCATAGTAGGATGGGGTATTCCAAGTGTAGGCAACTAACCCGGCGCCTCAACCCTTTTTTATACCCACCACCATAGTATGGAGGGTATATTAATTTTGTCATTTCGTTTGTAACTCATCAAAATATTCATTTCCGACCCTATAAAGTATATATATTCTTGATCAGGGTAAAATTCTAAGACGATCTAAGCCTGTCCGCCTTTTGTCTGCAGGCAAGCATACCCTCCAATTTTCGGTATTTTGGGGTTCTTGGGCGCGTTTTTCAACCGAATTCGCTGAAATTTTGTACATTGGGTTGTTGTTGGGTACCAAAAATCTTCACTGAAAATTATAATTATAGGTCCATTTTGTCGGGTAGCCCCCATATAGGGGTACCCCCAATTTTCGGTATTTTGGGGTTCTTGAGCGCGTTTTTCAACCGAATTCACTGAAATTTTCTACATTGGGTTCTTATTGGGTACCAAATATCTCCACTGAAAATTATAAATATAGGTACATTTTTTCGGGTATACCCCATATAAGGGTACCCCCCAATTTTCGGTATTTTGAAGTTCTTGAGCGCGTTTTTCAACCGAATTGGCTGTAATTTAGTATTTTGAGTTCTTAGTAGGTACCAAATAAGGGTACCCCATATAAGGGTACCCCCCAATTTTCGGTATTTTGAAGTTCTTGAGCGCGTTTTACAACCGAATTGGCTGTAATTTAGTATTTTGAGTTCTTAGTAGGTACCAAATCTCTAAACAAAAAATTATGAATAAAGGTCCATTTTTTCGGATAGCCTCCACATAAGGGTACCCCCAATTTTCGGTATTTTGGGGTTCTTGAGTGTGTTTTTCTACCGAATTTGCTGCAATTTGGTATTTTGTAGTCGTATATGGTAACAAATCTCCCTTCCAAAAATTATTAATATTTGCGCCCTTTTTGGGGTGGTCCCCATATAACACCCTTTTTATACCCTTCACCACTCTGTGGTACAGGGTATTATGTCTTTGTGCATATGTTTGTAACAGACTAAAGGAAACGAGATAGACCTATGGTTCCTTTTGAGAACATGCATAGAATCACTTTCTGAGTCGATGTATGCATGTCCGTCTGTCCGTCCGTCCGTACGTCCATGTTAAATTGTAAAAAATGTACAGGTCGCAGTTATTATCCGAATTGGATGAAATTTGGCATAGGTCACTTATTTGGTCCAAGGACGAACCCTATTGAAATTGGGAAAAATCGGATCAGATTTAGATATAGCTCCTATATATGTTATCGTCCGATTTTATGTAAATGGTGCACCATTGTCCCTATATATCATTCGATGTGCACGAAATTTGGCATAGCGTACTGAATTGGGTCTAGAATGATGTGTGCAAAGTTTCGTGAAAATCGGTCCAGATTTAGATATAGCTCCCATATATAGTTTCGACCGATTTGAGGTAAATGGGACACCAAAGACCCTATATATCATTCGATTTGCACAAAATTTGGCATAACGTACTGAATTAAGCCTAGAGTGATGTCGGCCAAGTTTCCAGAAAATCGGTCCATATTTAGATATAGCTCCCATATATATTATCGTCCGATTTTATGTAAATGGTGCACCAATGTCCCTATATATCATTCGATGTGCACGAAATTTGGCATAGCGTACTGAATGGAGTCTACAATGATGTGTGCAAAGTTTCGTGAAAATCGGTACAAATTTAGATATAGCTCCCATATATAATTCGTCCGATTTTATGTAAATGTTGCACCAATGCCCCTATATATCATTCGATTAGCATGAAATTTGTCATAACGTAACGATTTAGGTCTAGAATGATGAGTGTTAAGTTTCTTGAAAATCGGTTCAGATTTAGATATAGCTCCCATATATATTTTCGTCCGATTTTAAGTAAGTGGTCCAAAGTCCCTGTATATCCTTCGATTTGCAAGTGTGAGGATTCATATGTACAACATACCCAAAGTGGTGAAGGGTATCATATAGTCGGCCCAGTCCGACTTTACTACTTTCCTTACTGGTTTATATTAAAATAGGTATCTGATTTGTTACGCGTTTTGGGTTTGGTTCTATGACTCTGTTGTAATCATTTCACCTGCGGAGGATAGCGAGATAATACAAATTTAGAACCTAGCCCCTGTGTGGAGGTTCCAGAAGGAGTGGACCGATATTCCCCATCTTCGAATTTGAACTAAGTTTGGAAGAAATAATTAGATAGGCAAATTTTGGATAAACGCTTTTTCGCTTGTTTATAATTCTTATGGGTGAACTCGCGACACATATCAGCTCACTATTTCATTGGGTGATGAAAATAGCTACCGCCTGGAGGCCAGTGTCCACAATTGACACTGAAAGAAGAGGGACCAGGATAAACCTGGACTTCGCCATGTTAAAGCCAATCAGAGCCGTTGCTAGGTATATATCATCCACTATCCCACCCCACGCCTGGTTTTAATGCCTTTGACATTTCATATTTACCTATCATTACTGCCAAGTTTTTATTTTAATAAGAAATTCTGCCATGCCATTATAAGACAATTTTCCCCAGTATATTTGCACTTTATTAAGCTAAACCCCAAGAGTTTTTTTGTGTTGTTGTTCCAAGAAATGCCAACCATAAAACTTGCCCTTTTGGAAGTTTACCTTTCGTTAACACCTTTTCAACCCCCCAAAAACCATAACCCCAAAAAGCAGGGTGGGAAATGGTGCGGATTTCTGTTTGCACAGTATTATTGCTTCATAATATTTCGTTTTATGTATTTAATCGCTCTCCAGAGGCTTTTTATTATTTCGTTATTTTATTTCGGTATTATTTTTGTGTGTTAACTATGTTTGCTTTGGTTTGGGCCCAAACGGCGGTAGGGGGGGGGGGGGGGACACATTTCAAAAGGTTGGCCTTTTTCATTTCAATTTTGATATTTTTTTTTGTGCGGGGTAGGAACAGTTTTTGCTTCCATTTAAATTTGTGTCACTTTTTTCCCCATTTCATTTGTACAAAAATTACTTACCTTTTCGTTTGCCCGGATTTTCATTTTCCTCACTTTCACTGGAGATTACCTTCGACTGATGATATAGTTCAGATGATTTGATACGTTTTTTACCTTGAATGGAGAGGAGGAAAAAAAATGGAAAATGAAAAGAAAATATTTACAAATTATTAAATTCTGTCTGATTGGCTGTTGTTTTTTTTCTATTTGCCCAAAAATACCACCAAAAGTTAATCCGCAAAGTATGCAACAAATTTTGTGCAATTTAAATAAGCCTAACAATATGCCCAAGCATTGATTTCATTTTGCATGCATGGTTATTTTTAGCAGCTAATTATTTAATTAGGTTTTTGTATTTGCGAAAACAAAAAAAAAAAATAATGAAATTATTATTTCTATTTGGATATTAATTATGGTCCAGCTAAATGGATAATAAGTTATATTTGCATATGAATGGACCGGATATGAAACACAGTGGGAACATAGAAAAAAATATTTCTTTAATGAATCTTCACGTTTCGGACCCTTTAAAAATACCTTTTTAATGAATCCTCACCTCTCGGATCTTCTAAAAATATTTCTTTAATGAATCCTCACCTTTCGGACCCTCGAAAAATATTTCTTTAATGAATCCTCACCTCTCGGACCCTCTAAACATATTTCTTTAATAAATCTACGCCAGGTTCGGACCTCTAAAAATATTTCTTGAATATTTCTAAAAATATTTCTTTAATGAATCCTCACCTCTCGGACCCTTAAAAAAATATATATAAACACATTTCTTTAATGAATCCTCACCTCTCGGACCATTTAAAAA